>NW_011494787.1:5309260-5329795 GCF_000754665.1 Bison bison bison
GCTGTAACTAAATACCACAATGTTAATGTCTCAAACAAATCTGTTAAGAGTTTTGGAGGTCAGAAATCCTTAAATCAAGGTGTCAGTGGATTGCATCTTTCTGGAGATTCTAAGATAGAATCCCTCTTCTTATCTTTTCCAGCTTCTAGAGGCAGGCTACACTCCTTGGCTCATGGTCACTTCCTCCATCTTCAAAGCCAGCAGTCTAGCATCTTCAAATCTCTGCCCCCCACTCTCTGATTCTGCTTCCTTTGTCATATACCCTTCTCTGACTCTGACCCCACTTCCTCCGTCTTTCTTTTATAAAAACACCTGAGGTTACTTTAGGCCTATCCAGAATCCAAGGTAATCCTTCAATTTCAAGGTTCTAATTTACTCACATTTGCGAAGTCCCTCTTGCTATTTAAGGCAATCTAGTCACCGGTTCTGAGGATTAGGACATGGGCCTCTTTAGGGAGGGCTTCCCTGGTGGCTCAGTAGTAAAAAACCTGCTTATAATGCAGGAGACATAGGTGACACAGGTTTGATCCCTGGGTTGGGAAGAGTCCCTGGAAGAGGGCATGACAACCCACTCCAATATTCTTGCCTGGAAAATCCAATGGACAGAGGAGCCTGGTGGGCTACAGTCCATGGGGTTGCAAAGAGTCAGACATGGCTGAAGTGACTAAGCATGCATGCCCGCTCTTTGGGGAACAGGTCCATTATTCTATTGCTGTGTTCAAAATATTCCAGGACTCAAATTGAAAACAAGATAGTATCATATTTCTTTACAGCTGCATAGAAAATTTTACATATACCCACTTATAATTTTTAAAGACACAGAAACTTAACTCTCCAGCCTCACTTTTGGCATAGTGTGAGGAAATCATAGTTTAAGTTTTGGTTTGTAGGGTCTTACAAACCAAACCTAGTTTCAGTTAGTCCTACTTATATTCTAACTTGTCCTTTTGGCAGAATTCATACTGCTATCTCTAGCCAAAGAATTATTAATATGGTAAGTTCTTTCAGTAGTACGTTCTATTAACTCTAAAAATAAAGACACAGATTTTTAACCAAGAACCAACCAGGACAGATTCCCACACTTCCCATCATATCTGTCTTGTGCCTGCCTTCAGGCACTGTATACAATCTGTCTGAATAAGCTAACCAGCATTTGCAGATGTTAACACACGACTGTTGTTCAGTTGCTAAGTTGTATCCGACCCTTTGTGACTCCATGGACTGCAGCACACCAGGCTTCCCTGTCTTTCACTGTCTCCTGGAGTTTGCAGGTGTTAAGGTATGAGTCTACCATGAGAAATTTCCTCCCTCTGATCCTTGCTTGGATAAACTTAACTCAGATGACTTCCTTCTTATCTCACTTAAAAAGACCTGTCTCCCTGACCTGCATCTCGCCCATGTACTATCTCAGTGAACCCTAGCCCTTAAACATTCCAGCCTCATCAACACAGGCCCATCATGACAGCATAATATCCTTGTCCTGCTAGAAACTATTCAGCATCCAGAGGACCATCTTTATGCTGATAACACTAAAATATAAAATAATGCCAACAGCTGGTGCTACAAATGGCTTTTAAAAACGATGTTCATTCAGTAAAATTCCTCTTGCTACTTTTGACATGAAACACGCAGTCTCTAATTATTCTGATCAAGACGGTGAAATACAAAAACAAACTTTAATTGTGTTTAACAGATATTTAATCAGGACTCACTGAACTACAGATTAAAGCTGAAATTCATAAACCATAATTACCCGATTGTCGCAATCTTTTGGTCCACATTCTCCTTCCGTCTGGGCGTCTGGCACCTTGCCCCGAATTTCTTTTACTGTCTTCTCAGCTTCGTTACTGTTCATGTTTTCCAGCAGAGATTTAGCACAGATTACAAAATATCTGTTCTTGGCAACTTTCTTCATTAGCTTTTTTTCCCCCTTGCAAAAAAGTTTATTTTTTTTCCTACCAGAGTAGCTGGAAACAGGCGTACGTTTAGGGTGCTTTGGTGACGCAAACTAATTATACAGTTATCAGGAGATAATAAGGCAGTGATAACGAGAGTTACTAGTGCTACCACGCAGGTATCATGCAATTTCCCCAGTATGGCATGCAGTGTGTCCCAGTCACCATGTAATTACCTCATGTCACGACCTCATTGTTTTATGGAAAATGCTTATCTCACCCTAACAAAACCTTTTCTGCCACCTTTGGTAAAAAAGTGTAACTCTTAGTTCTTATTTCCAGTACCACTTATTCCCAATAAGATGCTATCTTGCAAATTTAAGAGAAATACCTGTCCTCTCCTAAAAATTTGCTTTTACATGGAGCAAATGGAGCAGTTCTGTCTTCTTTTGCTTTATTTAACCCAGGTGAAAGAAGTAACTACCAACAATACATCTTTCGCTTCTGTTTTTTCTTTTTTTTTAAACAACAACAACAAAAAAAAACCCACAAACAAACAAAAAACACCAAAAGAAGAAAAAAAGACCCAACCTCACCCTATTTACTTAGGATTCGTTTAGTCTGGCACTTCCCCCCTACTCTTCCCTTTCAAATCTCAGTCACTCACATTTGTTTTTTCCTAGAATTATGGTGTAAATCATTCTTAACAAGCTAGCTTGAAACATGTCTCACTCAGTAGAAACACATAACGCCAGTGTAATTGAAACATGGAACTGTGAGCTTGAAACTCTTTCTATTTTTTTGGGCCTCTCTTCAGAAGGACATGCCGAGTTTCCCTCACAGTGCCATAACCCCTGTGTCACACAGTTAGGATAACATCACAGACCAAGGCAAGAGGATAAAGAGAAGGCGCTGGCAAAAGAAGAGGTGGGTGGTTCCTTTATTCCCCCTAGTTGAGCAGACACCCCTATGAGGCAAGGATTGTAGTTACTACTTATTTATCTCAAGTCGGTGGCTTGAAGTTTGACCTCACCAAGACCTCTGGATATGACATCCCACCTGAGAGTTCCAGTTTAAAACAGGATAGAGTGGCTTACTTTACAGCACAGATGAAAGCTGTTTCCAATTCTGCTTTTATTAGTCATCTCCCAGTCTGATCGCTTCCATTCAATTGTACACTTAACTCAAGTTGGGGTCAAAATCACCCCCAGATTTAGAAGGGCCAGAAAAATTGCCTTCCCATCCTAGAGCATTGTTCTTCAATCACACAGTTCCTCTAAATATAGTTGATGGCCTTTGAGATGCAAAATGCATCACTTAAATGTAGTAGAGGTCCCTTTCACTGCATTGCCAAATCTATTTAGCAGAATCTTCCTGGAATAATCTGTCCCTAGACCTGAGGATGCGCAGTGATTTTAAGCATTTTAAGCTAACGATAATGGTTAGTGCTGAGAACAGATGTACCTGGCTGTGATGTGATCTATTCCAGTAGGCTTTTACGAGCTGTTCATTCCTATTGACTTAGCATTTTATGTCTCTGCTTTTGCCTGGTGTGATGGTTACATAGGGGTGTCGTGTGTGTATTTTCCTGATGTGTGATGGCAGCATAGGGGGCTGTGTGTATTTTCTCAGTGCAATGGCTACACAGGGTGTTGTGTGTGTGTTTGCCTGGAGTTATAGCTGCACGTGTTATTGTGTGACTCCCCCCCACCCCTGGTTTGATGCCTGCTGGCAGGGTCCTATGTGTATCTTTTTCTTAGTGCGATGGTTGTACTCATTGCCCTGCTAATGATGGACATTTCTAGCGATTATCTATCTACAGGGTCCTGGGGAAAGAACCGCAGTAAAATCAATAAACGGTTCTAGACAGGGCCTTGTAAACATGAAATGACACCCCTGCATAAATGCCTTTTCCTACCATAGCATGTTAAATCCAAGTGCTGTTACCTTATTGGCATTGGGATAAAATTTCTATGGTCTCTCCATCTCTTCCATATATTGCAATCGTTTGGGGGAATTTGAGATTACTGCTGGTTGGAGGGCTTTTACACATGAATCTGTCTAATGACATTTTTCACTACATTGTCCTACGCATCACCTCTTATACTCCATCCTGACTTGCTCTGGGATAATAGCTGATATTCTGAAAGTGAACATGCCTTTTATTTATTCCTGCAGTCTCACCAGGCCCTCCCCACATGCTCACTACATCACACACACACACACACACACACACACACACACACCCCGCCCCCTCCCTTACTGCTCTCTAGTCTCTGTATCCCTCCTGTGTTCACCAAATGGAACTGACAAAGCAAAGAACCAATGAGGTTAAAGTCTTTTGAAATCCCTGGAATACAGATGAGCTGGGAGGCATCTGGAAACAAAACCAGACACTTGAAATCAAAGAGACAAGTAAATTACTATCCTAATCTAGGAAGAATAACTAAAGGTGTCAGTGGGGTTCCATTGATAGCACTTGGCCCTGAGCCAGAATGCCAAGGGTTCAAACTCCACACCAGTTTTGGGCTCAGGCCCAAGACTTGACACTGCAGGGTGCAGCAGCCTGTGCAGCAGTGTTAAAGGTGTCAGCCTTCTGCAGAGAGGTTAAGTCCAAGTCCTTCTGCCTGCTTGTCATTATACCCCAGAGGGATGCAGAGATAACCCTCGCTTCCTCTTCAGTGCCTTTCTCAACAGGACAGACTGTGGGGGAGCCAGTACTCAGCAGCAGTATTTACTAATATCAGTAATGTACAATTAATGAAATGCCCCTTTTCTGATAAGGCTGCTTGAAGAAATAAAGTATGTGCAAGAACATCCAACTGCCTCCCCTTCTCCCTCCAAAAAACCTGATGGCTTTCCTAAAGATTCTTCCATCAATGCAAAGAGCTAAGTTTGGAAACCTAAAACCACGTGTCTAAATGAAAGGAAATGTTTTCATTGGAACAGCTTACATGTCTGGTACGCTTGCATAAAAACTATTGCATAGCATTTTAGAGCTAAAATTGCTATAAAATGCTTAATACAGTAAGAATAATTATGAGATTTTGCACGCACAGCTGGTATACAACTAAAGTCTCAGCTACAAATTCAGTGAGGCATGGGAAAACCATTTATAAAAATTCCTGGTATGCCAATTTGACTCACCATCAACAGCCCATCAACACTTCTCCATTCTTTAGGTGGAGATATTTACCTACGGAAAGCTTTATTTCTCCTTTTATGGCTGTCATTAATACTGGATTCAAGGAATTCTAGTCATTACTTGACAGTGGCAATATAAATAAATTCTAACAGGACACAACTGACCTGAACACAAAGCTTTTCCATTGAGCACAGTAGGGACTAATATAGTAGGCAATGAACCAGAAGACCACAGTATTAAGTTTAGCTGCAGAACCATCTCCTCTTGTCCTTCCTTTTTCTTCTATTCCTTCACCTCTTCTCATCTCCCCTCTCCTTTTCTAAGATTCAAATCCTTGAGTGACTTCCTAGGTACTCTGGACGCCCCTGGTCACAGCCCACCTGGCCTTGCCTTCCCCTGGATAACACCCAAAGGACAGAACTCCACTCTCTCCTCAAATTATAATGGTTCTTTCTTCTCCATTCCCTTCAGCATCAGCTAACGATTATTTAAAAAGGAGCTAAGTAATTTGGATGAGCTGTTAATGGTTAATAATAACTCAATAAAGATTATTTCTTGATAAAAATTGAATTAAAAGATAAGGAAGAATCTCTTTATTATGGCTTTATAGGGTCTATGGAAAATGCCATAATAGATGAGATGACTGTCATCAGAGGCATTGCTGAATGCTTCCTTGCATGGCCTTGGTCATAGAAAGAGGAGCCACAGTGGATATATAGGAACCCTCTGGGAGATAGTGGGGGACACAAAGGCAGCACACTACAAGATAAAATGAATTGGACCAGAGTCAGGAAATCAAAGTTTGAACATCAACAAACCTTGCCAACATGTGTTTGAGTAAGTCATTATATTCTCTTAGCTGAACAATGAGGCCCTTGGATTAGAAAATCTCCATGGCTCTATCTAGCTCTGAAGTGAAGGTTGTGTCATGGCTCTCTGACTGAAGATCAGTTACTGTTCCTAGGTTAGCTGCTTCCTCCAGCTAAGAATTAGTGGCTCTGAGTATAAATGGCTGATATTCCACATGGAATCTAACTGAGGGAGTACTGATGTCCGTAAATAAGTCTTCAGCTCTTTGCCTCCTACCTGCACCTATGACTTCTGAGTCAGCTCCTTGATGTTATCCAAGTATTTTCTTAGCATTTTGTTTTTCCTTGTTTCAACAAACATTTAATGAATTCTCTACATATGAAACACAGAACTAGTCATTGAAGACAAGGCAGAATAGGACACCATCTTTGTTTCCTAAGAAGCCCCAATGAGTCTACTATTCTTGTCCATTCCATCGCCCCTTCACTTCTGTGCATTACCATGTATACTTCTAAAACTATAAATGTAGTATAGAAAAAAATAAGGGGAATTAGACTTATCTAACCTGTGCCCAGTTCAAAGTGCTATTTATTGTCAGCAAAAGACTCTGATAATAATTGAGATTAAAAATTATAGTCATTCAAATGTGCACTTCAATTGTACAAAGGGTATTTATCAACATGTATTTTGAGGTCACTGATGTACATTAAGAACAGCAATTTGGGTGGCAAGAAGATTATAAAGGCAAAACAATCCTTCCTGTAGTAATCCTGATAAAATTGTAGGATTAAAATCAGTAAATAGTCTCTGGGGAAGTGAGAATACAGAATATTTTTTTTAGTATTTTTTTTCTTCTGAGGATTTTAGGTTCTTATTCCTTCAAACTTTCTTCTTGAATTAATACTAATAACTGCCACTTATTGCATGCATATTAAATCATAAACACTTTCAATATAATATTGCATGATAAGAAAATGATTTTGCAATATGGATATTATTACCCTCATTTTACATATGTGAAAACCGAGGCTGAGGAGGGTGAAATAATTTGTCAAAGATAATACAGTGTGCAGAGTTGGGATTTAAACTTGGGTTTGTCTGTGAAACATAGCTCCATAAACATGTCTTGGTTCTGCCAAATCTATTCAAAAATAAATAATCCTGCTTGAATGCTTTGTTAACAAACAAGGAAAACAATCTTCATATTCTTTCTTCACATTCATTCATTGCATTACATATAGTATGATGAAAACAGGAGATGGTTAAGATCTTTCTAAGAGTTGGCTGCCTTTTCATATTTATTTGGACTGAGATGAATAATTAAATTTGGGGCTCTCGATCAAAGAATGAGCTATTTGCTATCTGCATAAGTATTTGTTGTTAATTGATCAGACACGGATAAGGTGTGTTATTACAACTATATTTGAGGTCTGATTTACATTGTTCTACTGCATATTACCCTGTGCTGTTTTTCATTTTCCTTCACTTTGGACTTTTTGTTTGGTTTTTATGAATTTAGTCACAGTCGGTTGTGTATTGAACTTTGTAAAAATGTAACTCTAAGAAAATTAAAAAAAGAAAAAGAAAATATTTTCAAAATGATGTCAAAATCAAATCTACCCCTCACTAATTTGATTTGTAGGAAATGGAGAGTGAAGTATTGTAAGCAGAGTGCTTTTAAATATATCCTAATTACTTCAATGTGCAAATGCATTGACTAAATCAAAGCATGCATTTAACACTTTGCACTTCAATAGTGCTTATTCGTCTAAGTTCTATAGATAGCAATTTCATTTAAAAAAAAGGGATAAACTTCACTATAGTTAGTCATTCTATAGTTACCTGGGGAAAACGATCATTCTTAAATTCAAGCTCACTTCTCAAGTCTGCTCACTTTTGGACTAATGCAGAATATCATTAGTGCAAAGAATACAAAATAACAGATAATTAACTGCAGCTACTCAAGTTTTCCCAGTTGATCCTATCTTTCTATTCTCTTCTGCTGTTAGTGGCTGAGGTGAGGGGTGGGACTAGTGAAGCCACACAGGATGAAGCAGACAGACTGAGTCCTGAGGAATGAAGCCATGGACTGGAGGGAATCCACGATCGAGGCTGGGATGGAATTATCATGTCAAGGTCACTTAGGACTTGGTCTGGAGCCACCTGCATCGGAATCTCCTGAGGAATATACTAAAAAGACATTTCAGAGTTTCACCTTAGAGCAACTAAACTGAATGAGTATCTCTTGAGGTGGAACTCAAAGATCTACATTTTAAACAAGCTTCCCAAGTAATTCTTAGGCTACTGAAGCCTGAAAAGCACTGGCTTATGTTCATTGGAAGGACCGATGCTAAAGCTGAAACTCCAGTACTTTGGCCACCTCATGCGAAGAGTTGACTCATTGGAAAAGACTCTGATGATGGAAGGGATTGCAGGCAGGAGGAGAAGGGGACCACAGAGGATGAGACAGCTGGATGGCATCACCGACTCGATGGACGTGAGTTTGAGTGAACTCTGGGAGATGGTGATGGACAGGGAGGCCTGGCGTGCTGTGATTCATGGGGTCGCAAAGAGTCGGACACGACTGAGTGACCGAACTGAACTGAACTGAACTGATGCAGTTCTCTGATTCTATACCCAGGGATAGAATGCTAGTATACCTTTGTTCCTTCTGTCCCAGTTGTCAAGATATATGTGCAGGTACAAATAGCTGACCTGGGAGGCATTAATGGTAGTGACAATAGCCCAAAGGCTAGACAGTCGTGTTTAATATGAACCATCTCATCTGATCCCTACAATAAGGATTGTAACTTAAGTATTATTACTATTCCCATCTTTCAGATGAGGAAACTGAGATTCAGAGAGATGTAATAATCTTTTGTTTTGAATGTCACACTGATTATTGCAAGAGTTCCTAAGTTTTAACTCTTTAGCTCTTAGTCTTGTGGAAAAATACGTTCTTGAAAGGTGTTTACTTTCAAAGATGTTCATGATTTGGTGGTAACATCATTGTAAAGGGTGTTAAGTACCTAAAATAAAATGGTAACATTACTGTAAATGAGGTAAAGTGCCTAAATACTAATAAAATTGGTTATTTATTATAATACATAGGACGTCAGCATTTGTATTCAAGTAACTCTTCTCCTCTGTATTTTTATAATTACTAAAATCATCTAAACTAAATTGCTGATCTTTGATTAATTCATTCAACAATTATGCATCTTGCCAAAACCTGAGGTATAAAAGATAAATAGGACAAAGCCTCTGCCTTCACTAGGTTTACAGTTCAGAAAAAAGAGATGAGCATGTATGCAACTGGTTCTGGTTTACCTTGTGCTCACTGGAGGCCTGAGTTAGAAAGACAATGGTTCTTCTCTGGGCAGAAAGCAAAAAGGGTGTGGTCTGGAAATTTTTAGTTACTCTAGCACTTTGCCATTGGCCAGTGTAAGGAATTTTGATTTTTTAAGATTACATTTTTACTTATATAGTTTTGTTAGAAAAAGGGCAGACTGAGTTACTTGTGTACTTTGGGCTGATAAAACTTTATGTGGTTTATTCTTTCTGGCATCCAACCGGGTTTCTTTTTTGGCTAAATTCTGGGTACAAAGCCAAGTTAGTCATTATGTTTATTCATTCTTACATAAAGCAGCTGAAATTTTCCTTCTGAGATGGATGCCTGATAAATGTTATCAGTAGTAGGTCATGCCACTCAATAAAAGTGACCTATAGATACATATTGGCTATGTCCTTTGTTTTCATCTGTTTCAGTTACTTAAAATGCTATTATTGGATTATGAAATTTTTACAATATGAGAAATTTAGAAGTTAAAAACAGTTGAAAACAAAGAGTACTCAAGATTTCTTCCCTTGAGATAAGCTCATATACATGCAGATGTGACCTGAGCATATTAATGTCAGAGCTGATTGATGGACTAAAAAAATGAGGTTCTGGAATGTGAAAGCACAGGCTGATAACCTAAGGCAAATGTTCAAGAATCCAAAAAAAGAAAGAAAGGAAAAAAGAAACTCTGGGAAACACTGGGCAATAGAAAGTATATGATATGATTTAGAAAATACATATCATATTTTAGATGATAAGATTCTAAAAATTGATATCTCAAGTACTTCAAAAGCTTAATAAATTGGAAAAGGAAGACATTTTAATCCTTTATGAAGTGATAAATAATAGACATGTGTTCTTTTCTCAAGCTGAAATATTATCAGATTTGGAATTATTTTTATTTACATTATTTACTGTTTGCGTAAAATTTTTTACTTTTCTAATCATTAGAGTATTTTCAGAATATTTAGAAAAGTTAAGGAAAAGAAGAAATAAAATATCACTTCATTCCATCATACAGAGGAGGTACTAGTATTATTCACATTTTAATGTATTTCCTTTGATGTAACCAAATACTTTCATTCATTTTTCTATTGATAATTTGGGACCATGTCAGGTATACAAGTTTCTTTTGGATCAGGCATTTTCAGTTACAATGTTTCATGAACATTTCCTAGTAAATTAATATTTAAAATATTTTAAAATTAATAACTGTAGTTAATAACTTTATACAAATAATATATACATATGTTCCATAATTTGCTTAATAATTTATTTGATTAAATATTTAAGATTTTCTCTTCTTTTACTTTTATAAATGACATTGTGATGAATAGGTCTTTGTACACAAATCTTTGAATTTCGGGTTCCTGTAGATAAATTCCTAGAAATTAAATGACTGGGCCAAAAGATACATTTTTAAAGAAAGTTTCTTGATAATATAATGCCTATTACCTTGCAGAATTTGGTGTCAACACATGACCCCCCACAATTACTATTATATGAATGACAGTTTTACTATACATTTATCAGCATTAAAGATTAGTTTTTATAAATCATGTCTTTGAGTACTAGTGAGTTAAAATATTTTTTCATATGTTTATCAATTGCATTTCCTCTTTCATAATTTTTCTTTTTATAATCTTCTTAGATTTTTTTGAACAAATAGGTACTGAACATCTCAGTACCTTCTTATCTTTTGCTTCCATTTCATTTCTGATGCTGTCACTATACCGTAGACTCTCCTCACCTAATCCTGAACCTGGACATCATGTCTGCCTAGTCTGTAGTTGATATTTCTTCCATTCTGATGCATTCTGCACACTGCTGCCTAACAGTACTTCTGAAAATACTGCTGTTGTCATGTCAGTCCTGATTAAGATCCTACATTAACTCCCAGTTATTATTTATCTATTAGCTAAATTCAACTGCCATCTTCAGGGGGAAATTAATCCCATTCTTGGCTATGTCCTTATGAATTCTGTTGATTAACATAGGTTATTGAGATATGGAACTTATATGCAGTTAACTTTATATATGTGAGTACATATATGTGAGTATACAGAGACACATGCACCCAATATTGAATACTAGATATGAGTCTTGAAAGGGGATTTACAGAGCTTGAAGCCCAACTTTTTATGTTTATAAGTGAAGAAACTGACTCAAAGAGTTCAATAAATTACTCAAAGTCATAGAGCTAGTTAAATGATAGAACTGGGACTAGAAACCAAGTCTCCCAGTTCCTAGTTCAATGCCTTTAAGTAGGGAATAATAAAAAAATCATTTGTATAATTTAAAGAATAGAAACAGCTAGGAAACCCATTTAATTTCAATCTGTTCTTATGGACAAAAGATTGTTAAAATCATATCACATAAAGGGTTGAGTGTTCTTATAAACATGAATAATGTACTTATAAATTGATCAAATGTGTTATTAAAATTTTCATAAAATTTGCACATCAGCAAATGACCCAGTTTATACTAGTTTGCTTTCTTCTTGTTAATCTATATTGTTTTACTTAATCTGCTTTGCTACAATAGAAGCATGGTGTTTTTATTCTAGCATATTGCAGATCATCATTAAGTTTCTTGCTAATATCTGCTGCTGCTGCTGCTGCTAAGTCACTTCAGTCGTGTCCGACTCTGTGCAACCCCAGAGACGGCAGACCACCAGGCTCCCCCATCCCTGGGATTCTCCAGGCAAGAATACTGGAGTGCTAATATCTAGTGGTATTCAATGGAAAATCCAATTTTCCTAGCAACTTCTATAAAGAATTTCCTCTGACAATAATTGGGGATTATAAGAACTACCCTAAAAAGAACTATGTCAATGTGCCTCTATTTAAATAGTAAACAACACAAACTGTTTTGTAGGAGAATGGGCTGTGAGACTGGGAGTTGCCAAATATACTAATTATTTAGAGGGATAGGGTAGGGCAGAAGGGGTAGATGTGGGAATAGCTATGACTTGAACTAACTTGGATAGAAGCTCATTGATTGTAAAGGGTTGATTTAAAAGCATGTGTTTGCCCAACTAAATTGACAGAAAGAGTATTTATTAAATCATATGGCAGTTAAACAGTTACAATATTCAACGTTTAAATGAACAGGTGGGTCATCCAGTGCTAGAGGACACTAAAGAGATCTTAGCTATGTTTTCTTTCTCTGTGTGAATGTGTGTGCACACAAACTAGGCCTATTCATTTCATACTCAACAAACATTTTTAAGCATATACCAGAAGCTCTCTATTACTGAAGAAATGATCCAGCTTTCTGTGATTATCCTCTCCACAGCTATATCACAGAGATGGATAATAATCTATACCTGACTAATGCATTATAACAAAAACTGAGAAAGTGGGTAGGAGGAGAGGAATGAAGAAGCAGCACCCTAAATTTCTCATTTCATGCAGCATATGATTTCTTTAATAGCGATAATTAAAAAATAGTTTGTTTTAAAAAATAACTGCTACTTTTTCTAATATTATTTTAGTATTTATTTTATCTATTACATCTACTAATAATATATACTATTTATTATTTTATAGTACTCTTCATTATTAGAAAAATAAATTTTGCTTTAAAACTTCTAAATTGCTATACTAATAACAAACAAATAAAATAGTTATATACCATAGAGAAAAAGACAGAGAGAACCAAGAAGGCAGAATAACATAGAAAATACTCATTTTTTACAACAATAAATATTAAGTCAATTAATTTATTATTAAAATAAAAACCATAACATAGGCTTAAAATTCCACAAAATCTAACCATACAATAGTACTTTAAGAATACTAGTTTTGTAGTGGAGAAAACTGAATTTAAATATTACTTCTGCATTTACTAGTCATCACCTCTTTCCTAAGGAGAAATTTACTTAGCTTATTTATATCAATTTCCTTAGTTTATAAAACATGAATGAAAGTAACTGACTATATAGAGAGGATTGAATAAAACAATATCGATAAAGTTCAGTGCCCAGCACCACTAAATAATCAATAATAATAAATATTATTTGTAATATTTGTTTTAAAATGGTGTATCTAAATGAAAGAGAGGTAAAAATCAAAGGAGTGTTATACAAGATATACTGATAAGTGAAAAAACTGATACAATACAAAATGAAAAAATCTAAAAAGGCAGAGTGAGACTTAAAAAGAAGAAAGTAACCATTTCTGCAGAGAAACTAAAAACAGTAAGGAGGGCTGAAGCCATAAGCCTACTGAAATCCGGATAGAGAAGCACATAGAGGTGGCTGGGAATCTAGGTCTTTGGAGTAATGGGGCCAAAAGTGTTCCATATGAAATGGTGGACCTAGGTCTGTTTTGCTACTTCAACAAGAGGCTGTAAAAAATATGGCCATCTGCTGCCTGGGGCAATATCTTAGACAGAGCTGCAGGCACTGAAAGGTGGAAGGATGAAGGTATAGATTCAGTCTCATGATCAAATATTCTTAAAGGTAAGCTAAAGACACCATTATAAGATTTGGATTGGGACGAGAAAGCCAGGAATGCAGATAGAGGCAACTGGAAAACCATCAGTCAAGGAGGTATGAAAAAATTAGAGAGAGTGCTAAGAGGGAAGACAAAAAAGCTTTATGACCAACATTAACCTGCAAAACAAAATTCTAAAACACAGCAAGGGAAGTTCATTTCTAGCTATTTTATTCTTTTGATGTGATGGTAAATGGAATTGTTCCTTAATTTCTCTTTCTGATCCTTTGTTGTTAGTCTATAGGAATGCAAAACAACCACAAAATTAATAACTGGAATATTCACTCCAGATAAATTTGATTTTATAGAATTGTCTGATAATGATTTCAAAATGAGTATATTTGCAATGAACTTTAAGGCCAGCAATAAAATCCATGTACTAGGTCAGAAAAGAATTAAAAAAAATTTTTTTTCAATCAAAACTATATAAAACACATCTAATTATAATAGAATTGAATTCAGAATCAGTAATAAAAATAGAGTAAATACATGTTTGCCATGTAGAAATATATACTTTTTTTTGTTTGTTTTTTGGTTGCAATGCATGATATGTGGGATCTTATTTCCCTGACTGGGGATCAAACCTGTGCCCCTGCACTGGAAGCATGGAATCTTAAACACTGGACCACCAGTGAAGTCCCTAGAAATATACAGTTCTAATTAAGGGTTAAAAATAAATCAAAAGAGATATTACAAAATATTTAAAATTAAACAAAACTATATATGAAGACATGTTATGCAGCTAATGAGACCCTGAATGAGAATTTCGAGACAGATTCATTTTAAAAACAATAAAAAGTATTAAAATTGAATGAGAAAAAATGAACTCAGGAATCTAGAAAAAATGATCTAAATAATAAAATAAAAAGAAAAAGTAATGTTGACAAAAGCATAAGGTAATGATATAGAATGCAAAGACACAATCAAGTCAATAAGCAAACTCAAAAGACAATTTTTGAAAAAAGTAAATAAAACACAAAATGTCTAACAGCCAGTAAAAGAAGAGAAGAGGTTAATATAAATAATATTAGGAATAAGAAGGGAACATATCTACAGATAAAATTAAATATCATAAGAATTTATGAAGAGCTTTGTACAAATAAATTTGAAGTGTAGATTAACTGTTAATTGTATATTTTCCAAAAACACCTCCTTAAAATTGACTTAAGAAGAACTATAACACTTGAATAAAGCAATAGCTATGGAAGTAAAGGAACTGATGATAATATAACATCTACCTTACACTACCTACCACCTACTAATACAAAATATTAGGTCCAGATGATTTTAGAGGTAAATCTAACCAAATCTTCAGTATAGGTAATCTGTATAATATAAAAATAGTTTCAGAAATAGAAAAAAATAAGAGAGAAATGTTGCTCAACTTATTTTACAAGGCTACTATCACCATAATACCAAATGTCTATAATAAAAATTTTAAGAAAAGACTAATCTCCCCATGCAAACATATATAGAAAGTTGTCAGCAAATTAAACTCAAGACTGGATTTAAAAAACACACCAGGACCAAGTAAAAAAAGTTTTTTTTTGCAGGAATGTAAGAAATGTTGACTATTAAGAAATGTCTTAATATCACATAAAATACTAACATATTAGTGGGAAATTTTATCATTTTATTGATGCAGAAAATGCATTAGATAAAATTCAATGAGTATTCTTTTTTTTTTTTTTTTAAATATTTATTTATTTATTTGGCTGTACCAGGTCTTTAGTTGTGCCAAGCAAACTCTCTTAGTTGTGGCATGTGGGATCTTGTTCCCTGACCAGGGATCAAACCCAGGCTCCCTGTACTGGGAGCATGGAGTCTTAGCCACTGGACCACCAGAGAAGTCCTGAGTATTCTTGATTAAAAATACTTAGCAAACTTTAAATAGCTGATGGGAACTTTTCAATAATGATTTTGATTTATCAAAATCCCAAGCAAATATCACATTTCCAGAACATTTCCAGTAAAGAATGAAACAGAACATTCCTAATGTCATGGCTTTTACTCCACACTATATAGAGATCTCTGGAGAAGGAAATGGCATCCCACTTCAGTGTTCTTGCCTGAAGAATCCAAGGGACGGGGGAGCCTGGTGGGCTGCTGTCTATGGGGTCGCACAGAGTCGGACATGACTGAAGCGACTTAGTAGTATACTACTACGTATATAGAGGTCTCAGTAATGCAATATGACAGGAAAAATAAATTGAATTGAAAATTAATTGATAAATTGCAATTGAAAATTAAGAGATATATTGGAATTATTTGCTAATGATATACATGTCCATGTAGAAAACCTAGGAGAATTTCAGTTTAGCCAGTGGAACTAGTAAGAGAATTCAGCAAAGCTGTTGAGTACACACCAATACTAACAAATAAGCAATAAAGTGGAAAACAGATTTTATACATAATATCATGAAAATTAAGTTATATGAGAGGAATTCTAACAAATAAGATCAAGCAAGACTTTTATGGTGAAAATTATAAAACATTATTATAGAACTGGAAGGAAGAGCTCATCAAGTACAGCTCTCAATGTTAAAAAGACACAGTGTCATAAGAATATCCATTCTCCTCTAGATTACTATCTAAAGTTAACGTAAATACAAATAAAATTCAACAGGGCTTTTGCTAAACTTGACTAAACAACCCTAAAATTTACATTGAATAGCAGAAGGCCAAGAGGAGCAAAAAGAATTTTAAGGAAGAACAATGTAGAGAGATTTACTTTACCAAATAATAAGAATATTATAAAGCAATGGTAATTAAGGCACTTTGGTGTTAGCACAAGAATAGAGAAATAGTCCACTGGATTAAATAAAGATACTAAAAACAGATTTGATGTAGGTGAAAGAGGCATTACAAATTAGTGAGTAAGGACGACTAATTTGTTAAATGGTGCTGGGATGACTGTGTTACCCACAAGGAAAAAAAAAAAAACAACAGGATGCATGTAAGATACCATACACAAAAACAAATGCCAAGAAGATTAGAGATCTAAATGTAAAAGAAAAAACTTTAAAACTGTTAGAAGAAAATATAGGAAGGTTTCTTAAGGATCTTGTCATATTGAAGGGTTTTTAAAATGAGTCGGACACGACTGAAACGACGCAGCAGCAGTGGCAGCAAGAGGACAAACCATAAAGGAAAACATCAATAAACTTAACTGCATTAAAATCAGAAGGTTTAAAAATAAATGCCACTATGTACAGTTAAAAGAGAAAACTAAAAACTGGGAAAGGATATTCGCAATCTATATTGCTCAAAAGATGAGAATCCAGAGTATTATAACAACTACAAAACCAAAACCAAAAGCTGTCCATAACAACAGTAGCCAAACAAATAACTCAATCAAAACACAGGTGAAGATATAAACCGGCAACACACATGAACACGCATGAGGAAATCCCAGTGGTTTATAAGTGAAAAACATTTTCAATGATATATTATTCAATCCCCTCAGTCTGACAAAAATGTAAGAACCTTGGTCATTCCAAATGTTGTGAAGCATATGGAGAAGGTCTCATAGACTGCTAATGAGAATATAAATCGATACTACCACTTTAAAAAGAAAAATTGCATAATTCTTAGTAAAGTTATTAAACTTTAAAAAATAAGAAGTTATTTCATAAATTTAAAAATGTATTTTTTTTCTTACAGTTTAGCATTTCCTCCTTTGCTTCCAAACATGTACAAAAATGTTAAGTACAATTTTGGTGGCAAATGGGAAATACCAGAAATAATGTCTAACAATTAGAGACTCAGATTTTAGTGACACATACAGTAAAGTTCATTTTCTATAACTCATAATGTATGGCTTATGTAGAACTAATTCATGATGATAGGAATCAGAAGAGTTGTGCTGTGTTTAATCTTTTGTTAAAGTTTTGGAGGATATAGCCTGTGAGGGGGCATGAGGGATTCCCCTAGGTATTGTGGATGTTTTGTATGTTGGATTGAATATTGTTGCATGGATGTATACTCACATAAAATCTCATCAAGCTATACAATTAATCTGTGTACTTCACTATACATAACTTAGAATAATACACGATAAAAACAGGTTTGGAAATAAATTTTCCACATTGAGGTTTGTTTAACTTGGGTGCTGGATTCTTGTATGTTCACATTATAATGAAACATTTTACATTAAAAATGACAGGACAGACTACTGCTTTTCCTAACTAGAATTGATCAAGGTAAAAGAAAACACTAGTGTCATCTTTTCCTCTTCACTGTCCATGACACTAGGTCCAACTGTTCCAGGAATCAATAAACACTTCACAGCCAAGTGTACTTACAAAGTGATCATTTAGTTGAGTCAAAGCAAAACTTTCAATTCCCTCTTTGACTATGTGTAGAATCCAGGCTTTCTTAAGTGAATGACCAGCATCATGTATTAATACAATGCTGCTGCTGCCAAGTCGCTTCAGTCGTGTCCGACTCTGTGCGACCCCATAGACGGCAGCCCACCAGGCTTCCCCGTCCCTGGGATTCTCCAGGAATACAATGCTACCAACGCATAAAGATCAGTCATCCATTTAGGTGTTTCAAACATGAAGTGGGGGATTGCCAAGGATTTTCTGATGTGAATCAACAGGTGGTTTGGCATTAATATTGCTATTTGTTTCTGGGCTTCACCTCTGGTTTCAGAAAAGAAAAAGAGACAATACCTTTTCAATGCTGTATTTCAAGTTAACCGTATGGAAAGCAAGGTTTTATTCCAGCCAATTCTCTTTGTCTCAAAGCGCGGAGGAAAAGTGCCAGCCACTGCTACTCTCGCCACCAGCCACGGTACAGATGTTTGGAAAATGCAAAAATAGAGAAATGAAACAAAAAGGAAACCCTCAAAAATAAGTTTTGCATAAATGAAAAATGGAGTATATAATTATTATAGCTGCAAAAAGGTAAATGCATTTTTTTCCCATTGTGTTAAACAGAAAGAACCAAAACAAACAAAAACATTGATGTTTTAACTTAATATTTTGTTGAAACCGATGATTACAAGGACCGACTCGTATGTGGCTAAAAATGGGAATAAAAAACAGATTTCTTTTAATCTGATAAGATTTTCTTTTTTACCTCAAAGAATTCTAGAATATGACCTACTTAAATGAATACTTATAAAAGAAACAGATTCATTTAAAAATTCATGTTTTCAGGTGCCAAAATGGGAAAGGAAAAGTGTTTCTATGAAATCTTATAAGAGAAAAGAAATAATTGAAATTATAATGGTTCCTTATACAACTCAGATAAAATATAGCTTGGTAAGAAATGTCTCAAAACTGTTCAACTGTACATTCCTGAATTAGCTTAGCTAATTTACAGACAGTTTTTCCAAAAGCAAACATCCTGTTAGATTTAAGCACGCCAATGTAAATCATTCTTTGTTTAAAAGAAAAAGTTTTTTAAAAATTATGTAATTTCTGAGAGAATATTGGCTGGATTGTAGGTCAGACCATGATTTAGGTCTGGCTCTGCCACAGCCTGGTTGCGTTTACCTTTGTTCCTGTTATAAAACAGGTCTGGTCTCAGTGTCCATATCTGTGAAGTGGACACGTGACACAAAGGCACAGCCCTATTGTCATGCTCGTTTCCAGTCCCACATTCTATGAATCCAAGGAAATCACTCCAGCACAAGAGCTTTTGTTTTCTTCCTTCCTTTCTTGCTTTCTTAAAATAAACAAACAACCAGATAAGCAAGTAAATATATATTAAAAGCACATATACTAATCATCTATCTCTCTGAACAGGAAGAGAGAACATTTTTTTTTTTTTGTGACCATTATCTATTTCCTAACGTATATTTAAAAAGAGAGTTCCCATATAAAAAGATCTTTATTTTTTCCTGAATCAAAAATAGCATATCATTTCTTTGCCATTTAAGTTCTATAAAGAAAGAAAACAGAAAATCATTACAGAAATCATATTAGGAACTTTAAGAAGGAAGAAAGAAACTCTTTAAAAAAAAAGCAAGAAAGAAGTCACTAAACTTTCTTTTAAAATTCAATGGTTTGTTTACATGTTTTCTGTGACAGAAGATGTAATTGCCACTTCAAACTACCTTCACTTCCTTTTCCTGGGGCAATATTCTTAACTGTGTAAAACTCAGGACCCTCTTCACATACCTTTCCCACCTGCCTTCTGAGGTAACGAGGCTGAGGTATAGATTACAGTCTGAGATACCTAGGATGGGAATTAAACATTTCATCTGGGAGACAGGACTGTGATCAGTTTCCCAAATCTAAAAGAAAATTAAGCCCCATCACTACTTTGGCAAGAAATTTGAGTTCTCGTGGCTGAACAATGATCATCATTTTTACACAAGACTTTTCAAAAGGAAAGCACCTGGGGCATCCACCAGAAAAAAAAATCTGAGAATGCAGCACTTTGTGTCAACATTTAAACCAGGTAAGACACAAGCAACTGCCCTTAACCCTTACAGAGAGGTATGAAAGCATGCAGGGCGACTGACACCTTGATGAACAATCGAAGCTCCGCTTTATGAAAAGGCCTAAGTCTTTGGGGCTAAAGCGCCATTGCTCCGAGTGCTGATCCACCTAAGGCACCAGCAGAGGCAGAATGCTTGGGGGCAACAGGCCAAGCTCCTGTTTAAGGCTCTAGCTCTGGCTGCACGCTGGTAAGCCTGGGACCCACCAGACACACACTCAGGGAACACCAAGGGTGGGTCCCCCTGCCAGGGGAGGGCCTCTCAAACCGAAAGGCAAGACTCTGAACTTGCACAGTGTGTGAGCACTCCCTACTGGCTGCTGAAGTTGGAGATGAACCGGTGGTGTTTTAGAAAGGGCTGCCCCAGGTTTCTGTGAGGCGGCTGAAGGACAC
>NW_011494787.1:5329895-5386548 GCF_000754665.1 Bison bison bison
TGCTACTTGAGAAGCAGGTGAGGAGAGCTTACTGATAGGAGGAAATCCAAGAACTGGCAAAAACTGTGTAAAACTGGTTATAATTTTCATTAACTCTTTCAGCTACAGTACCCCCTTCTTATCCAAGGGAGCTAGGTTCTAAGAACCCCAGTGGATGCCTTAAACCACTGATTGTGCTAAACCTCATATCCACTATAGCTTTTGCTGTACATACATACCTACGATAAAGTGTAATTTATAAATCAGGCACAGTAAGAGATTAACACCACCCAATAATAAAATGGAAACAATATAACAATATACTGTAATAAAAGTTACATGAATGTGATCTCTCTGTCTCAAAATATCTTTCTGTACAAATCAAATGACGTTTCCATCTTCACTAAGCATCATCGTGCGCTGTGGCCACAGCAATTACAGTCTGAGGTGCGACAGCAGAACTAGCATGAATTTCTTTTTTCCTTCTTCACAATTTCGCTGAGAGGAGATTCATTCCTACCATAGATCTTAGTAATCTCAGCATACGACTTTTTTTCCTGAGTAAGTTGAGAACTTTCACCTTTTCAACAAAAAGAAACACTTAACAGCTTTTCTTTGGCATAATTGATTTGCCAGCATTACGGCACTTATGCATTGGGGCCATTATTAAGTAAAATAGGGTGACTTCAACACAAGAACCAGAGTACTGTCTCGGGCAATCTCATAACCGAGCTGCCTACTAAGTGAGTAACTGGTGGGGTGCTCTGGACAAAGGGATGATTCACATCCCAGGTGGAATGGCAGGAGATTTCATCATGCTACTCAGAACAGTGCACAATTTGAAACTAATGAACTGTTTATTTCTGAAATTTTCCATTTAATGCTTTCAGACTGCAGATGGCTGTGGCTAACTGAAACTGAAACTGGGGAAGGTGGAACTGAGGATAAGAAGGGACTTTTGTATTAACATTTTATATACAGACCCGTGTATGAGCATGTGTGTGTTTGGGGTGGAGGGGGTGAGAAGGAAATGAATTTCTGTGTGGCTCACTTTATTTCAGTAATAGGAAATCTTGGGACAGTCCAATGTGTTTATACCATTTATGCTTTACCAGAAAATCCCGTATATAAACTTGATGGAACTGCCAGATATGTTCGCTATACCACTACACCTAAGCCCTAGATAGTGGTCTCAAGTCTAGGGCAACGATACTGGAATACTGAATGTTCCCAGGGCTCTGCTCTGTTCTGGTTCTTCTGTATAATAAGATGAAGGTCAAAATGGCAGCCTGCTAAAAGCAGAAGCATTTCAGTTGCAGGAATAACTTGCTTGTCATCAACTTGTTAATGCAATAGTCAAACATTTCTTTGACATGCACAGTATCAGCTAACTTCAGCAGATAAAGGGTCTAGAACAGGAAGATGCTGCAGATGCTTTAGCTTGGAGGAAGGCTTAGCAGAGCCAAAACGTCAGCAGGGCCTGTTTGTTCCATACTTTCCATCGGGCTCTGTGAAAGAAATGTTAGATTACTGCAATGACAAGTTTGTGACAAGCAAGTCATTTGTGCAACTGGTGCGCTCCTGTTTTTATCTGTTTACCATTCAGACTTGTGAATGCCATTTCAAGCACTTACAGGATTTCTGGCTCCCATTAAGGGGAAATGGTTTCTCCATGTTTAGAATTTTCTGCCTCAAAGAGAATTACTAAGCAATTATTTATCCCTGTGGTCACAGTGTCACACAAAAGCACTCTTGAGTTGTTTAGTTGGACTCTGAATCATGAAATGGAGTCCTGGGGACTGGATCGCTTGGAGCATCAGAAATTTCTCATCTAGTTTATTGGAATGACTACAAAGCGAGCCTGTAAGAGTCAATAAAATTGTGGCCAGCTTGAAATACCTTGCTCTTTTGCTCTGAGATCATATATCAAGGCCATATGCTTCAAGGCCCATAAACTCACTTGTAATGAGTAGATCCTGAGAAGCCAAGGCCTGACTGTGTCACAGATGCTGACATGTGATCTAACATATGATAGTCTTGGTGACAAGGACTGCTTTAACTTTTGAGAAGAGAACTTACATGGCCTTCTCCCCGAGTTCTGAGGGTAACCGGAGGCCCTATCCAAATCCAGAAAACGTTTTAAGTGTTTGGCAAAAGGTAATATCATAATCTAAAATTAATACTTGGGATCATCCTACCAAGGATGACTTTTGTATAGCAAAGGGCAGATTTTGGGTCAAGAATTCAAGACTGTCTCCTTAGATTCTTCATCTGAGATTGCTGAGTGACTTTTAGTAAG
The DNA here is from genome assembly GCF_000754665.1 of Bison bison bison. NCBI lineage: Eukaryota > Metazoa > Chordata > Mammalia > Artiodactyla > Bovidae > Bison > Bison bison. Next base: position 5,332,174 of record NW_011494787.1, read on the forward strand.
TTATTTTAACCTCCTAGGAGGAGGGTACAAAATAATATCCCTGGTGGCTCAGAGGGTAAAGCGTCTGCCTACAATGCGGGAGACCCAAGTTCAATCCCTGGGTTGGGAAGATCCCCTGGAGAAGGAAATGGCAACCCAGTCCAGTACTCTTGCCTGGAAAATCCCACGGACTGAGAAGCCTGGTAGGCTAACAGTCCATGGGGTTGCAAAGAGTCAGACATGACTGAGCGACTTCACTTTCATTCCTTGTTTACCTGCCATGAATTGTCTCATGGTCAATGTCATAAAACATGAAGAATGCCCTCAGAACTCAAGAACAGTATTTCCTAAAAGCCATGTATTTCTCCTAATGATTTCAAATTTTGTCCATTATTGGCACTAAATTTCTAAATGATTCTAGGTATACCTCTTGAAGAACATGGAAGCATGAAGTTCTGAAGCGAGAAGGCAGACACTTACAATATCTAGGGAAGCAAGTCAAAGCTGGAACAGTTAGAGTGTTAAGAACCAGCGAGAAAGTGATGATGAAATATGAGGCAGAGCTTGGTATGCATGACTAAAGAATGTTACAGAAATGGATAATTGTCCTTGCTGAATAAAAATTTTATTGTTAATAATCAATTTCCCAGACACTACAAGCATTACACAATTTACATGTCTAATATCATCTCTACAATGGCTCCATGGTGTGTGTATTATCAATTTCTTTTCACTTGTGGAAACTAAAACTTTAGAGAAATTCAAATACTCCACCATAAATCTGTAAGTAGCAAAGGTGTGACGCTATTTTCCCTTCATCCAAAGCCCTGATACTCTTAACCACTAAAGAACTAAAGTCACTTCCACTGCCTGCAGAAGACATTTCTCCCTAGTTTACTGGAAAACGTTTTCATCTTAAAATGTAGATGTTCAAGAATTTGATGGAAAAGGCCTGGTGAGATTATTCTGACTTTAACTGTGTTGCAGTCCTTGTTAGGCCTCTGGGAAAGCTGAGCTTCATCAAGATGTCGTTTCTTTTGCCTGGACCTGAACTAGTCCGGCTGAAATGCACTGTGGAAGAGGTGGAAGGGATTCTAACCTATTCGCATCTCTGTGCCATGAGCGTGCTGGTGTTTGGCTGCATCTCCCTGTGTCCATGCCAACTTCTTTCTCTCTCTTCATACGCATAGCCTCTAGTTCACCCTACTCTTTGCTCCTAAGTCACCTCCAGGAAGACTTCTTTTGTCACTTGTCTGCTATTGTTTTTAGGTGTGGGGGAGGGGCGGGCATCTTTCTTACCATGACAAGGATTACTGAAACAGTCTAAACTTCCAACTTTGCACAGAATGTAGCCTTTGTTCAGTCTTCTGCTTTGTTTCTCTTTAATGATAGCTTTGCCACAGGTTTTCCCTATGTAACTCAGAGCTATGCAAATCAAACTGGTTAGCAAGACTGCAGCTGTTCTATCTCAAAATGAGTCCGAGAGGTGGAGGTCTGAGTGAGGCACGTCTTCTGAGTATTACACCTCTAACGGCTGCTTACCTTGCACGAGTAGCAAAGAATGAGCTCAGTGAGATCTGAAGTGGCTTTCCTTGGTCCGTTTTTAGTGTGTGTTCAGACTGGATCATAAGAAGTTTTAGCTTACACAAACTTTTAGTTTCCTGGTATTTATACTTCCCCAAGCACAAGATTCTTACTTAAAAGCTACTCAAAAAGACACCATGCATCATGCAGAATCATAAAATCTCAGGGCAATGTGTAAAGGACCCTAAAGTCCTGTGGTCTGAGTCTTGACCTGGTGCCTGAGTTTGCTTGCTGGGGCCATTCAGTCCCTGTTGCACACCACCAGGGACACGGTGCGCTTAACCTCACGGGCAACCCAATCCTGCTCTAGGACTTCTGTTTGTACAAAATCTTCTTCCTTTTATTAAATCTTAACATGTCTTTCTAAAATTCCCCATCATGGCTTCTAGTTCTTTTTTTTTACCATGTCCTCCAATCCTGAAAGCTTCTGGGAATTCGTAATTTAATGATTCATTTAATGACAACTCTCGTGCATTTCATATACAAACAAGGAGGTTTAGATCATCTTTCTGCCTTGTCCCTCTTCTCTCACCACACAGAACTTAAATACCTTTTTTAGCCCTCTGTCAACCCTGGGAGAAAAGAAAGGCAGTCAGTCTACCCAGTTTTATAATTTCTTTTTGGATGTAGGTAACACAAATGGCAAAGCATTCTTAATCTCTTTGATTTTCTGCCCTATCCTGGGGAAGATCTTTCTAGACCACCTCAGGCAGACTTGACAGCTACAGCTATTCATAGGGTGACCATAGAGTTTACTGTCCAAACAAGGCCACTTTTTGAGGGTAAAAGGACTCTATCGATAATTATACCAAGATCATAGGCATAGAACAGAAATGTCCTGGGCATATCTATACAGTACTCTTCACCTTCCTTCTCACCAACTCCCATCTCTTCACACCCTAGGTCTCTATTTCTATGTCTGCTTCTCATTCCTGTCTGTGATCACTCTTTAGCAATGGGCACATTTATCCATGCATCTCTAGTTCCTAGAAGAGAACATGGCAGGTAGGAAGAGGTAAGCTATATGTTTTTTTTTTTTTTTCTTTTAAATTGGGGATATATTTTTTTTCCTCCTTGTATACTCTGGACTTCTTCCCTTATTTCTTAAGCAAATACCACCAACACACATTGGTTTCATAGTTCTGGAGATGAATCAGAAATACTTAGTGTCACAGGAAGGGAATGATTTAATAGAAATGAGTCTGACTTTGAATACTGAGAGCAAAAAGCAGAGAGTGAAATGTGCTAACTTTTCCACTAAAAGTCTACTGTACCTCTTTACAGAACACCGAACACTAAGTTCTAATCTCTTTGTTCACAAGTAGTTGTTTCAGCAGCTGTACCCACAATTCCAAGTTTATAGTAAATCAATTATTATAGGCAATAATGGCAACATAGTGTGACGGTTATATTTGTGATCATATGGAACAAAGGGTAGCACAGGGAAATTCCTGAGAATTCTCCACTAAGACAATGGTGGCACTTCTGCTGCTTTCGGAAGTGTCCTTTTTCTGTCCTTTGGCCAAGAACATTTAGTAGTGTTTAGTAGTGCTTTTTAGCAGTGTTTGTTTCTGAGTAATAGTGATTTTAAAAAGAGAGAGAAAAAGAAAGTCCTGAATCGTGAGAATCACCTAGAAAAGGCGCTCCTTCCCTTTTTGACACGTTTAGAATATTCCATAAAGATGAGAGTTTATCCTGTTTAGGTTTAAGCACTTTCAAGAAGACAAACCCAGAACTTCTCTTTCAGTGTTTAGAAGCCTCACTATCAAGAGTCTACCTCATTTTCAAACCTAAACATGTTCTGTTGCAGTGTAAGCCTATTTCATCACTATGTGGCCTCAGTGAAGAAAAGAAAGTCTTATTTCTTACTTCCCATAACTTGCTTAAAAAAAACTAGTCTCAGCTCACTATCTCAACCTTCTTTTTCTTCTAAAAGATGAAACAATCTCAATGTTTTGACTTCCCCTTAAATATTTTTTTTCAAAATTAATTTTATTTTAGTATAGCTGGTTTACAGTATTGTGTTAGTTTCAGGTAAACAGCAAAGTGAATCTGCTATACATATATCCACCTTTTTAGATTCTTTCCCCACGTAGGTCATTACAGAGCAATGAGTAGAGTTTCCATGTGCTATATAGTAGGTTCTTTTCAGTTATTATATATAGCAGTGTGTATATGTCTGGAGTAGAAAATGGCAACCCACTCCAATATTCTTGCCTGGAAAATTCCATGAACAGAGGAGCCAGGCAGGCTGCAGTCCATGGGGTTGCAAAGAGTCAGACATGACTGTGTACCTACACACACCGTATACATGTCGATCCCCATCTCCCAGTTTATCCCTCCCCTTATCTCCCACTGATAACCATAAGTTTGTTTTCTACATCTGTGACTCTGCTTCTGTTTTGTAAATAAGTTCATTTGTACCATTTTAAAAAAAATTTCACATATCAAGCGATGTCATATGATGTGTGTCTTTCTCTGTGTAACTTTCTCTACTCAGTATGACAGTCTCTAGATCCATCCATGTTGCTGCAAGTGGCATTACGTCATTCTTTTTTATGGCTGAGTAATATTCCATTGTATATATATACCACATCTTCTTTATCCATTCATCCATTAATGAATGGATAAGCAATTTAGGTTGCTTCGATGTCTTTAATTTTAAATTTTACTGGGAGGGGTTTAATAACATTTTCTCTCCCTGGTGTTCATATCTAATTTCAGTTGCATTTCAAACAAACATGATAAAGTGTATGATCTATGCATAGAGGAAATAGTAGAAACATCAATATTCTTCATGTTTCTTACATAATCAACTATTATAACTATGCTTAAATCTCAGTTTTGCATTTTATACTCTTGATTAACTTTCTATGCTCTGCTTCTAGATGTTGTTTTTCCCTTGAAACTAGCCATTCTTTATTTTCAGTCCATCAGTGATATTTACCAAACCATCATAGATAATGGAAAATATGACTTGCAAGAAGATTTAAAAACAAAGTTATAAGCCTTTCTTTGTATGAAACGAATTTATAGAGAAAGAAGACAACCGTAAAGAGAAGAAAAAACATGGATATTCATATTTAAGTATGTGGTGTTAGTTTAGTAAAGATGTGCAAACCAATATGTCTATATGAACTCAGATATGAATGATGAGAGAGTGGGATGAGTTGCCACTTGTGATGTTTATTTTTCTTCCTGAAGAATATTAACATTACCTTTTATTTAACAACATTCTGTTGCTTTTCTGTTTTAGGGAATGTTAATTTCAAATGACTATCTTTTTTCTAAAGTGGATGGTTATATCTACGTCTTAAACTGTTGTTATTTGGAAACTGTGCATAAAAGCACTTTACTTTCAAAGCATGCATTCCCTGTCTGACATCTAAAACAGTGATTTACAGCTAACTGTTTAGAATTCCTGGTGTCCCATTGCTCATGGGATTTTGCATCACTCTTCCCTGACTATTCCTCCTTAAAATATAATTTTACACTAAAATTCTTTTTTTTTAAGATTTTTGAAATGCTGCTACCAATGACTTAGAATACACTGGATTTGTTAATACTGGAAAACATGTGTCTATTAATCAAGGTAGTAAAAATACAGAATCCAAGATGACATACCATTTCTGCATTTTTCCATGTTGACTACTGAGAATTCTGAAGTTCTTAGCATCAAATTAGCAATTTAGAAATGGTTTTTGTTTGCTTGTCATTTGAGACAAAACCAAAAGTTCTGCCATTTACATGGAGTCAGATCATAACTCTAGCTTTGCCTTAGTTCACCAAAGCTCTCATTGGACTCAGAAAGAAGACAAAGTATTATACAGCATGGCCTTAAGATGGTTAATACCTAGAGTCCTGCTATTGTCAAAGGATTACCAAATACGTTTTACCAAGGCCTTCCTGGGATAGTTTATTGCACATAGGTTAGACTTCCATGTTTATAACTTGCAGACAGTAGTATTGCTGCTGCTGCTGCTGCTGCTAAGTTGCTTTAGTTGTGTCCGACTCTGTGCGACCCCATAGACGGCAGCCCACCAGTCTCCTCTGTCCTTGGGATTCTCCAGGCAAGAATACTGGAGTGGGTTGCCATTTCCTTCTCCATGATAGTAGTATTAAATGGTTGTAAATGGTAGTTTCCCAAATAGTGAGTTTCATTTCGGCAAGAAGAGACAGTGAAGGTAAATATAAAGGTATCATCATTCACAAACCAGAAAGGTGAGCTAGACCATAACTGTTTCTTGGGTGGTCAGCCACAGAGCGCCACTCTTTTTAAATCGAACTATAGTTGATTTATAATGTTGTGTTAGTTTTTGGTGTATAGCAAAGTAATTCAGTTATGTGCATATATACACATATATTCTTTTCTACTGTAGTATATAATAGGATATTGAATATAGTTCCCTGTTCTATACAGTACAACATTGTTTATTGATTTTATATATAATCATTTGTATCTGCTAATCTCAAACTCCTTATTTATTCCTCCCCCACCCCTTTCTCCTTTGGTAACTGTAAATTTGTTTTCCAGGTCACAGGGCACCATTTATGTAAGAGTCTGAATTTCTATCATGACTTTAATTTTGAATTTCATTGAATGTAAATATAATACTGTTGTTATTAAGCAGCTCACTTATTAAATTTATAGAGAAACTTTCTCCAAAATAGTATATTTAGTCTAATCTATTATTTCATCTAATCTATTGTCTATTTTGACCCATATATTGCCTTTACAGAATTTTATTCTATAAAAATCTACATTATATATTTTCTAAACAGCATAATATATTCTTATACCCAAGGTATTGCACTCCCAACATTCAGTTCCAAGAGATTCACAGAAATAACTCAACATTCATTACTTTGGGGTACATGGATGGTCTGTGGGTCCATGACTGCTAGTTAAGCAGGTCACTTCTGAGCCACTATTACATGAGTAGAAACTGCTTTATAATTATTGGGTAAGAGAACACTTTCATTATGGAAGAACATATGATTATTTCAAAAGCAGTGGCTTTCAAAAGCAATGATCCCCATTCTCATAAATATTCTCAGAAATTCGGTATTATCTCCCTCCCTCTACCCTTTTGAAAAGTAGATCTCAAAGTGAGTACTGAAAAGCACTCCTTTGGTAATAATAACACCTCTTACTTTGAGTTAAAAGTTAGCAAGCAGATTTTTAGGAAGGCAGAAGCAATAGTCATTATAAAATCATTCAGTCACTGCTGCTGCTGCTGCTGCTAAGTCGCTTCAGTCATGTCCGACTCTATGCGACCCCATCAATGGCAGCCCACCAGGCTCCCCTGTCCCTGGGATTCTCCAGGCAAGAACACTGGAGTGGGTTGCCATTTCCTTCTCCAATGCATGAAAGTGAAAAGTGAAAGGGAAGTCGCTCAGTCATGTCCGACTCTTCGAGACCCCATGGACTGCAGCCTACCAGGCTCCTCCGCCCATGGGATTTTCAAGGCAAGAGTACTGGAGTGGGGTGCCATTGCCTTCTCCATTCAGTCACTAATAAACTAAAAATAAAAATGACAGTTTATTGGCCAAAAATAGAGGAGGGCAGATGTCTGAATAAAGGTAACTTTGTGGCTGGAACTAGATGGGCCATTTACTTCTGCTGCCTTTTGGGGTGGGGGTTGTGGTTCTCTAGTTTAGTGGTGCCTAGCACTAAGGCATCATGGAAGCATCAACAAAGCTCATCTACATAATAAGAATGGATTTGAATTTATGTTAAGATAAACTTTTTTTAATTAAAAAAAGGTTTTATTTTTATATTTTGATTGTTAGGTTAATAATGTGATTTTATTTTTTTCAATTTTTATTGGGGTATAGTTTATTTATAATGTTGTGTTAATTTCAGGTGTGTAACAAAGTAAATGACCATCAACAGAGGAAGATATGATACCCATCTACAATGGAATATTACGCAGCCAGAAAAAAGAACAAAATAATGCTATTTGCAGCAACATAGATGGATGTAGAGACTGTCATATTGAGTGGAGTAAGTTAGACACAGAAAGACAAATATCACATGATACTGTTTATATGTGGAATATACAAAGGAACTTATCTACAAAACAGAAATAGAGTAACAGATGTAGAAAATAAACTTATCACTGGGGGATAAAGAGGGAGGATAAATTAGAAGATTGGGATTGACACATACACACTACCACATATAAAATAGGTAAGTAATAAGGACCTACTGTATAATAGAGGGAGCTCTACTTAATACTCTGTAATGGCCTCTATGGGGAAAGAAGTTAAAAAAGAGCAGATATATATATATGTATGTATAAAAGATAGACCTTTTAAACAACCCTATCGACTGTTCAGTTGATTACAGCCATATAGTCAGGCAGCTATGTCTTTTTTGGCAGGGGTAGCCAAGGCAGAAGAGGTAATATATGTGTCTTTCATGCTGCAGTAAGGTCAGACATATTCCCAGCAATTTGGTCCCACTGTTCTCATTTGTTCTCATGTCACTCTATGAGAGTAAACAAAATATACACCAGGAAAGAAAAGAGCTGAAGAAGTTGCTGGGATTTCTAAGGAAGAAGAACCCAAATCTTTCCTGCTTTAGGCAAGAGAACATTTTACTATTAATGAAAAGAGATGGCTAAATTATAGCCCATCAAATTTCAAATACAGTTCCAAAGAATGTCTAAAAATGATCCAAAAGAAAACAAAATTCCTCCTGTTCGTAACTATAAATTCTGAAGGCTAATCCTATGTTCTCATCTTATTCCTGTTTCTTGCTCTGCCCTAGAAAGGATTAGTGTCTAACATTAAACACATAATATACAATAAAGAACATAAATAAAGAATAATGTATGCTCATAAAATTCTGAGTTCAGAGCAAAAGGAGGGTAAGTTCTTAGTCCAGCAGATGAGTCTTACTGACAGTACTAAAGACACGTTTCTAACTCATCCATAGAAGATTCTGAAAATGTTCTCTAATATGTCTTGAGATGAGGTTTTGGTGGTGTAAAAATCTTGTGACTAATATGGCATATTGCTGTTTTTCTTCCTCTCTGGGACCACAGGAACATATCTAAGTATAGACAGAAGCAGGAGAGCATGTTTCTCTCTTCATTAGAAGTTATACATGTTACTAAAGGAGAAAAGGAAAGATATAAACATCTGAATGCAGAGTTCCAAAGAATAGCAAGAAGACATAAGAAAGCCTTCTTCAGCGATCAATGCAAAGAAATAGAAGAAAACAACAGAATGGGAAAGACTAAGCATCTCTTCAAGAAAATCAGAGATACCAAAGGAACATTTCATGCAAAGATGAGCTTGATAAAGGACAGAAATGGTATGGACCTAACAGAAGCAGAAGATATTAAGAAGAGATGGCAAGAATACACAGAAGAACTGTACAGAAAAGACCTTCATGACCCAGATAATCATGATGCTGTGATCACTGACCTAGAGCCAGACATCCTGGAATGTGAAGTCAATGGGCCTTAGAAAGCATCACTACGAACAAAGCTAGTGGAGGTGATGGAATTCCAGTTGAGCTATTCCAAATCCTGAAAGATGATGCTGTGAAAGTGCTGCACTCAATATGCCAGCAAATTTGGAAAACTCAGCAGTGGCCACAGGACTGGAAAAGGTCAGTTTTCATTCCAATCCCAAAGAAAGGCAATGCCAAAGAATGCTCAAACTACCGCACAATTGCACTCATCTTACATGCTAGTAAAGTAATGCTCAAAATTCTCCAAGCCAGACTTCAGCAATATGTGAACCATGAACTTCCAGATGTTCAAGCTGGTTTTAGAAAAGGCAGAGGAACCAGAGGTCAAATTGCCAACATCTGCTGGATCATGGAAAAAGCAAGAGAGTTCCAGAAAAACATCTATTTCTGCTTTATTGACTATGCCAAAGCCTTTGACTGTGTGGATCACAAAAAACTGTGGAAAATCCTTCAAGAGATGGGAATACCAGACCACCTGATCTGCTTCTTGAGAAATCTGTATGCAGGTCAGGAAGCAACAGTTAGAACTGGACATGGAACAACAGACTGGTTCCAAATAGGAAAAGGAGTTCGTCAAGGCTGTATATTGTCACCCTGATTGTTTAAATTATATGCAGAGTACATCATGAGAAACGCTGGACTGGAAGAAACACAAGCTGGAATCAAGATTGCCAGGAGAAATATCAATAACCTCAGATATGCAGATGACACCACCCTTATGGCAGAAAGTGAAGAGGAAACCAAAAGCCTCTTGATGAAAGTGAAAGTGGAGAGTGAAAAAGTGGGCTTAAAGCTCAACATTCAGAAAACGAAGATCATGGCATCCGGTCCCATCACTTCATGGGAAATAGATGGGGAAACAGTGGAAACAGTGTCAGACTTTATTTTTCTGGGCTCCAAAATCACTGCAGATGGTGACTGCAGCCATGAAATTAAAAGACACTTACTCCTTGGAAGGAAAGTTATGACCAACCTAGATAGCATATTCAAAAGCAGAGACATTACTTTGCCAACAAAGGTCCGTCTAGTCAAGGCTATGGTTTTTCCTGTGGTCATGTATGGATGTGAGAGTTGGACTGTGAAGAAGGCTGAGTGCTGAAGAATTGATGCTTTTGAACTGTGGTGTTGGAGAAGACTCTTGAGAGTCCCTTGGACTGCAAGGAGATCCAACCAGTCCATTCTGAAGATCAGCCCTGGGATTTCTTTGGAAGAAATGATGCTGAAGCTGAAACTCCAGTACTTTGGTCATCTCATGCGAAGAGTTGACTCATTGGAAAAGACTCTGATGCTGGGAGGGATTGGGGGCAGGAGGAGAAGGGGACAACAGAGAATGAGATGGCTGGATGGCATCACTGACTCGATGGACTTGAGTCTGAGTGAACTCCAGGAGTTGGTGATGGACAGGGAGGCCTGGCGTGCTGCGATTCATGGGGTCACAAAGAGTCGGATGTGACTGAGCGACTGATCTGATCTGATCTGATCTGATATTCTATTGTAAATGAACTGGAAAGAAAAGTACCAAATGCCTTGATGTGGGGATTGGATGTTACGTATCCATGTATACCTATGTTTTCTTTTTTTCCTATTCTTTCATTTTTTGTGCCCATTGTGTGTGTGTGTGTTTTTTTTTTTTTTTTTTTGAGGCTTACCCTTACACTGCCAGATTATTTCTAGTGGTTGCAGCCCCTGTGACATTCCTTTGACCATCCACACTGTCTAGTTCAATACAAACTCCCAAGGGACTTTTCTCCTACCAAAGATGGCAACTGAATGAATTAAAATGATGACTTCTGTATTATGTCATAAAAAACCTGGAATTAAAATGATGACTTCTGTATTATGTCATAAAAAACCTGGAGTTAAAATAAACTTTTAGTCTTATAAATAACTCCTAATTATTAGGCAAATAGATATGTGTATTTCCCTTTCTGAAGTATAACTAAAAGCCCTGGAAGTCCTAAGTTTATCTTCAGTTGTTATATTGAAACTGCACTAATGCTGTTCCTTAAGCATTTCTTTTCTCAATTCCAAGAAGAACCACCCTAAAATCTTCTACGGTATATAACAGATCATAGCAGCCCACATGAAAGCAAATGCTCAAATGTTAAGGACTTAGTGAAAATCCAGACTGGGAAAGATCTGTGAGTTACATGAAGCTTGGGTGAATTCATTCAACTGCAGAATTTATTGCTGGTCCAATGGATTAAAGGAAAAGGAAAAGTAATGGTACTGACCCACTCAAGGGGCTTCAGGAACTTCAGGATAGTCTCTTGGCTATCTGGAAACCTGGATTATTTGACCTGAGCATGGCCTAAAGTTATGCAGATCTCCAAGATCTTCTACTTCCTTTTGTTACAGTTCAGATTCTTGAAGTATTTTCATTATAAGGTATGGACAGGTTACACATGGGTTGAGGGCACATGATAGTTTAGAAACTATAGTGTTGCCTTATTATTGGTCTCCCTTACAAAGCCTGAAAGGTCAATATGCTATTATCTAAGGCAGTTCATGGCGAAGTTGACATAATACTGTTTTAATGATTCAGTTTATAAATGGGCCATTTCACTGGTACAGTAGGGTGGACTCTAAGAAGCATTTGAAATTGTAAAGAGTTTTTGTTCCAGAGAACAACCTTATCTCTCTAAATCATTAATATTTCTTCACTATGTAGCTAAATCTCTATCACACTAGGTTGATACATAGTCTAGGAAGATTTTACTTAGAAAGCCCCAACATACAGTCTGCTTTCCACATCCATGATGCTATTTTGCGGAAGAATCTTGGACATCTGTGAATTTGGTATTTGTAGGGGTCCTGGAAAGAATCCCTCATGGAGATGAAGGGACAACTACACATACGCATCTCTACCATAAAATGGCAACAACAATTCTGGTTGACACATCATAACCTAAGCAAAAAGAAACACCTAAAATACAGTAAAAGTGCATCACCTATATGCTGCTGCTGCTGCTAAGTCGCTTCAGTCGTGTCCGACTCTGTGTGACCCCATAGACGGCAGCCCACCAGGCTCCCCGGTCCCTGGGATCCTCCAGGCAAAAACACTGGAGTGGGTTGCCATTTCCTTCTCCAATGCATGAAAGTGAAAAGGGAAAGTGAAGTCGCTCAGTTGTGTCCGACTCCTAGCGACCCCATGGACTGCAGCCTACCAGGCTCCTCCATCCATGGGTTTTGCCAGGCAAGAGTACTAGAGTGGGGTGCCATCACCTTCTCCACATCACCTATATATATATATGTATATATTAGTTCAGTTCAGTCGCTCAGTCGTGTCTGGCTCTTTGCGACCCCATGAATCACAGCATGCCAGGCCTCCCTGTCCATCATCAACTCCCGGAGTCCACCCAAACCCATGTCCATTGAGTCAGTGATGCCATCCAACCATCTCATCCTCTGTCGTCCCCTTATCCTGCCCTCAATCTTTCCCAGCATCAGGGTCTTTTCAAATGAGTCAGCTCTTTGCATCAGGTGGCCAAAGTATATAGCTATATACAGATCTTCCTTGACTTATGATGGAGTTACATTTTGATAAACCCATCATAAATTGGAAATATCTTAAGTAAGGAATGCATTTAATACACCTAGTTACTGAATGTCACAGTTTATGCCTAGTTTACCTTAAACATGCTCAAAACACATTAGCCTCCAATTAGGCCAAAACCATCTAATGCAAAGCCTATTTTACAATAAAGTGTTGAACATATCTCATATCATTTACTGAATACTGCACTGAAAGTGAAAACCAGAATGGTTGTGTGGGTACATCATGGTTGTAAGCATATCACTTGTTTACCCTCATGACTGTGTGGGTGATTGGGAACTGCGGTTCGTTGCCACGCCCACCATCAGGAGAGTGTGTTGTATTGCATATCATTAGCCCAGGAAAAGATCAAAATTCAAGATTCAAAGTAACGTTTCTACTAAATATATATTGCTTTTGCACCATTGTAAAGTCAAAAAATTGTTAAGTGGAACCATTGTAAGTCTGTCTATAAAACCCACCAAATCAAGACTGTGCAACAATGCTGTTGACTTCAGTTTCATTTTAGCAATCATTTTAGATTCCTCTTTTTGTACATAGAGAGGAAAATGACATCGTATAAATGAAGGAAACAGGAAAGTGCAGAGGGCGAATGCAAGATGCCCATATACTGTCTACCAAGTGTTGCCAGTTGTGAAAGATTTGACATGCTAATATCCACTCATTTGGACTCGTTACTGAGACACTAAGAGCTTGATAGCTGGCAGGCTCTACATTTAAGTGCGGTTACATAGGCCCCCAAATATTGACAGAGTGCCAGATTCTGAGAAACTATTGATGTACACAGCCGGCCACAGCTCCAGACACCTCTCAGACAGAGTCTTTAAATGTCACAGATAAATGAATTTTCATGAAACCGGGAGAGAGAAAGGAAGGACAAGAAGAAAGAACACAGAATGGGAAGCAGGATAAGAAGAAAAAGAATAAAATCAGTTTTAAACCATTGACATGAGATGTGGCATCTCGTCTCTAAAGAGCCTTACAAAGGATGAGATCAAGCCTTCTGCAGGCATTCTGTGTTACCAAATGCTAAATCACCTTGAATAATTTCATTGTGTTTTTAAAAAGTTAAGGGAGATACATGATAAAGAATAGCTTCAACAAACTATTTCTGAACAAAACATAGCTCAAATGTAAATATTGCAGAACTCAATGTTGAAAAATTCAAAATAAAACAAAGGAACATAAAATCAGGGAACCATGGGTACAAATAAACATCAGAACAACTTCTAAGCTGTTCTCTATGTATATTAGAGGTTAAAAGTCAAGGTACCATGAAATTTGTTTTTCACCAAGGCACAGATGTGTCCTCTGACAGTCTCCTTTCCAGAGTCCTACTGAAAGCAATGACACCTGAGTTTATAACAAGACATTGAGGAATACTTTCTTTCTTTACCTCTCTCTCCCTGACTTTCCACAGAAAACATCTACCAGGGAAATATATGAGGTAAGTCAGTTACTGGACACATGATAACAGAAATGAGCCAGGGTTATAACTAGAACAACCAAGTGTTCCTTAGAAATCATGTGTAACTCAATACATTTTAAATGTAAATGAAGCTTTTTCACTTTGAAAGTCTCCCATCTGCTGAGGGCACCTTCCCTTGACCTTGATGCACTGTGTCATTAAAAGCAACCACATTTTCCAGATTAGAATAGTTAGAACATGGTTTGCTTGTGCATTTACTTTTCCATATTAGAGTTGTGCAATCTTCACATTTTACATAGAGCAATCATGCCAATGCCCACAAACAAAATTCTTCCTCCTTTTCAAAAGCACGTGGGTAATTTTTTTTTTTAACCTGCAGCAGTGTGGTTTTGAAAAGCGTCACTTGCTTCATTACTAGCATCATAGTAAGTCTTGATATATTAATGGATTACTTTTCTTCATTGATTCTCTCTTTCTTGGGTACCAGGGACATTAGAAGTTACTTGAAGAATCAAGTTCCACAGCTCAAATACGCTAAAGGAGTTTTGTTTTTGTATCAACTTTTCTATCACTTCTTAGTGCTTTTCTTTTTATGATAGGAGATAAAATGAGTTCCTTCCATGAGAAAAATAATTATTTTCTGTGTTTTTGAAGTCTTTTATTTTGAAGACAAAATTAGCTTTAACTCAAGTGGAAAATGCTGTAAAATCTCAGATACTGTAATCAGTGACTGTATCAAAGCTCTCAAAAAGTCTGCCAACTTTCATGTGAGGCCACAATTCAGCCAGAATCACAGAGACATTTTCCACCTTACCTCTGGCCATTCTAACATTTTATACTGTAAAATTATGGGTCAAGACAACTATCTCTATCATGTTCATACAAATACGCATACACACACACACACTGTCATTCTTCCTCCTGTGACTGTGTAATAAGCAGAGAGAGATTTTGATTTACTCTAGGTTAAGGTCTAGCAAATATGTAAAAATGGGCATTGAATTTTTCTGATTATAAAAGTATTGATAATAATCATCCTCAAATATTTAGCAACTAATTAAACACCTGTGGTATACCCCTACAAGGAATACCATGAAGTTGTTAAAGAGAATGAAGTAGATTTATATGCTAAATGACAAGATACAAGACATATACTATATAGTCTCTCTTGTATGAATAACATGAGGACACATATAGGTACAAAGTGGCATATACATAAATACTGTTTGTGGGGAGGATGTTGAGACACTTAAGATTGGAGGGGTGAGGAGAACTTTACTTGATGCTGGGAAAGACTGACGGCAAGGGGAGGAGAGGAGGACATGGTTGGATGACATTATTGACTCAAGAGACATGAGTTTGAGCAAATGCTGGGAGATAGTGAAGGACAGGTAAGCCTGCTACTGCTGCTAAGTTGCTTCAGTTGTGTCCAACTCTGTGTGACCCCATAGACGGCAGCCCACCAGGCTCTCCCGTCCCTGGGATTCTCCAGGTAAGAACACTGGAGTGGGTCACGTAAGCCTAGTGTGCTGCAATTCATGGACTTGCGAAGAGCTGGATATGCAAAGAGCTGGACATGACTTAGTGACTGAACATCAGATATTTTTCAATTATTCATTTTTCAACATGTTTAAAAATTAATGCCAAAGTGCTGGGAAGACTGGACAGCTACATGTAAAAAAATGAAATTAGAACATTCTCTGTAACACCATAAGCAAAAATTAATTCAAAATGTATTAAAGACCTAAATGTAAGACCAGATACTATAAAATTCCTAGAGGAAACCATATACAGAACACTCTTTTACATAAATTGCAGTAGCATGATTTTTGGATCTGTCTCCTAAAGTAAATAAAATAAAAAACAAAACTAAACAAATTGGACCTAATTAAACTTAAAAGCTTTTGCACCGAGAGGGAAATCATCAACAACATGAAAAGACAGCCTACTGAATGGGAGAAAATATCTGCAAATGATACAACCAATAAGGGATTAATATGCAATGTATATAAGCAACTCATACAACTCAACACATACACACACACACATACACAACAAACCTGATTATAACAAAAAAATGGGTATAAAATTGAATAGACATTTTTCCAAAGAGCACATGAAGATGACCAATAGGCATATGAAAAGCTGCTCAACATTGTTAATCATCAGGGAAATGCAAATCAAAACCACAATGAGATATCATCTCATACCTGTCAAAACGGCTATCACTAAAAAGAACACAAATAACAAATGCTGGAGAGGATGTGTAGAAAAGGGAACCCTAATATGTTGTTGGTATAAATGTAAATTGGTGCAGCCACTGTGGAAAACAGTACGGAGGGTTCTCAAAAAACTAGAAACAGAACTATCATATGACCCAGCAATTCGACTCATGGGTATATATCTGACAAAAACAAAAACACTGATTTGAAAAGATAAATGCATCTCAATGTTCATAGCATTTGTCATAATTGGCAAGATATGGAGATAACGTAAGTGTCCATCAAGAAATAAATAAAGAACATATGGCATGTATATACATTATGTGTATATTATATACATGGCTACACAGTGGAATACTGCTCAGTCATAAAAAGAAAGAAATTTTGCCATCTGCAACAACATGGATGGACTTGGAGGGCATTAGGCTAAGCGAAACAAGTCAGAGAGAAAGGCAAATACTGTCATTATAATATCACTCATATGTGGAATCTAAAAAATGCAATTAGTGAATAAAACAAAAAGGAATACTCAGATGTAGAGAACAAACTAGTGGAGACTGGGGTTACCAGTGGGGAGAAAGAAGGGGTAGGGGCAAAAAGGGGTAGGGAATTAAGAGGTAAAAATGATTAGTATAAAATAAACTACAAGGATATATTGTACACAGGGAATGTAGCCTACATTTTATAACTATAAATGGTTATAACATTTAAAAGCTGTGATTACTATAATATACACCTATAACTTACATAATATTGTACATCAATTCTATTTCAATTAAAAAATTAATGCCAATAAGGATATCTGAGTGCAAAGTTATGAGAGAACTTCTTCCTTGTTTTTCTCTGTATTAAAAAACAATATAGGAACTAAAAAAATCTTCAAAATAAATTATGTAAATGTAATTCAGGTTAGTTATAAGAAATTTGAAAGCACTAAAAATGCATAAATAAAGTTAAAAAAAAAAAAAAGCATATAATTCTCTGACCCAACAGTAACCACTGTTGAATTTTTGCTGGGTTGTGTCCAGTTTGCAAAGTCTCTTCTCTGTTCTACTTTAGAAATTAAGAAGGATCCTTTTCATTCTTTTAGGGAGAGGGACCCAAAAGAGTTTCAGGAGATGTTTTGCTCTATAGCTCCCTGGACACCCTCCAATACCACACTTTTTTTTTTTTTTTAAATTTCTAGGACATTCTTGGAGCAGCATAAGCTATATGTGACACTTCTCAAAATTTCACAGGTCTTCCTTCATCTGGTATTGCTCTCTGAAAAGTGTGATACCTGTGCCACCTCCTGATCTTCACAGAGTTGGAGCTGAGGGGACCTCATGATGCCCCACAATTATTGTAATATCTGCACTTAAATCATTTCTGGAGGACTCAGAAATGCTCTGTTCTCCCGAACACACCAGAGATGCTTCTCTGAAAGATATCTGGCCTTATAAGATCTTGAAAAGTGAAGGAAGAACACAGACATAGAGGTGATATACTTTTTTTTTTTCTTTTAGCAACTGACCTAATGATTACAACACTTTTATTTGCTCAGGATCATTTTCTGAAAAAGAGTATTAACCCTCTCTTCCATGTAGACACTAGAGTATTACTGTTACTGTATATCCTTTAAGTACTTTATCCTCCTCTCTACAAATTTAAGCATCTTCCACCTTCATTGTTGCTGTTCTTGAAAATAAGAAAAGACTGATAATCACTATCTTTATTATGGGTAACTTCCATTGATTGCTTTCTGTGGGTTAGGCAGTTTACTTACTGCTGCTGCTGCTGCTAAGTCGCTTCAGTCGTGTCCGACTCTGTGCGACCCCATAGATGGCAGCCCACCAGGCTCAGCCACTCCTGGGATTCTCCAGGCAAGAACACTGGAGTGGGTTGCCATTTCCTTCTCCAAAGTTTACTTACAGTTATTTCATTTAATTTTTAAAATACTCCTTTTGGTTATTATTATTATTCCTTTATTACAGATGAAAAATCTCAGATTCAAGAATATTGAAAAACTGCCAAGTGTCAGTTGGCAGTAAGAAGCAGATGAAGACTCAAATCTATACCAGACTGATTTCAAACCTTACTTAAGACTATTTTCCAGATTAGATTTATGTGACTCCTTACTCACAGGTACAAATCATGCCCAGAGTTTTCTTCTCTCTTCATTATCTTTCTAAAACTGTGTGTGTGTGTGTGTGTGAGAGAGAGAGACAGAGAGAGAAAGAGAGCCTCAGATAAAATGTTATAAAATTTCTCTAGAACTCCATTTTCCTCGCCTCTAAAATTGATAGCATCTACCTCAGAGGTTTATTGTGAGGACCAAATGAGATAATATAAGTGAGAGCACTTAGTACACCTAAAATAAAACATCATCATTATTGCTGTACAAGTTTCCCTCCTTTGCATAATGGATGTGTTCTAGAGAAGGTGATTATGAAAATGTATAGGCTTAACTTCTATTATCAAATCACAGAGCAATTGCATTATAAAATCATAGAAAAAAAGACTCATAACAGATTGAGAGGAAGCCTTGATGTAAGGCAGGGGTTCAGGTAGAGGTTGGGTCTATGAAAGTCATACTGGGAGCAGTCTGTATGTTGGCAGCACTTTCTAGATTCTCTTATCTCCCTCTCCTCAGCCTCCTTGGTCTAGTAATTTCTCAGCTCAGTTACTCTAGCAGTTTTCTGAGATGTTTTCCTTCTTTTCCTTTGTCTGGTGATGAGGCCCAATGGAATTTGTAAGCAACAGTATTTCTCCTGATGGCCCTATCTCACACATGATACAGAACAGTTAGAAATTCCCTTTAACTTGAGATTTCCAAATACGTAAATTTGTTAGTGCCCTACTTTCTCTGAATGTTTAGTTAGAAGTTTCAGTCATATGTATTAATAATATTTGCATTCGCTTCCTCATGTTTATTATTTTGAAAGGCTTCTGGGTCAGAAACTATGTCTTCTACTTTTTTGGAAACCCTACACTTACTAGTGAGTCCTATAAATAAAATGAAACTTTAAATAGTACTGACTTCACCTTCAAATCATAACTAAACCTGACTCTGGGCTTGGAGTGCTATTTTCTCCTTGTAGTCTCATCAGATATGAGTGTGTCATGTTACTAACTGAGGCCAAACTACATGCTCCCACAGTTCACTTCTAACAACTGGCTGTATCTCAGTACTTGCCTTTTCTTGAGGTACCAGGACTTACTGTCATATCAATGCCTTAATTTTCTCAGCACATCTTTTACATGTGGAAAATATTCAGAAAGAATGGAATTTAAAAAATAAACCACGTGCTGCCCAGATCTTAGGAAAAGCTGTGATGTTTGAAAGCATCAGATTCAACTAATCAAAGGCACGGAAGCCTTATTAAATGCATTATCTTTAGAGCTCAGGTAGGAAACAAGATCCAACCTCAGCATACCAATGGGTATCAAGTGAGAGAGGTCAGCAGAGCCTGCACCCTTATGAGGTAGTTTAGATATGAGTGTGGAGTCTTAGCCATTGGGCCACCAGGGAAGTCACATTAGATACATCAGTTATGCTGCTGCTGCTGCTAAGCCGCTTCAGTCGTGTCCAACTCTATGAGACCCCATAGACGGCACCCCACAAGGCTCCCCCGTCCCTGGGATTCTCCAGGCAAAAACACTGGAGTGGGTTGCCATTTCCTTCTCCAAGGCATGAAAGTGAAAAGTGAAAGTCAAGTCACTCAGTCGTGTCCGACTCTTTGCGACCTCATGGACTGCAGCCTACCAGGCTCCTCCGCCCATGGCATTTTCCAGGCAAGAGTACTGGAGTGGGGTGCCATTGCCTTCTCCATACATCAGCTATAAGTATTCTTAATTTCTAAAAGGGAACCTTGTTTCAGATTACCTTACATATGGAGAAGAAAATGGCAACCCACTCCAGTATTCTTGCCTGGAGAATCCCAGGGACAGAGGAGCCTGGTAGCCTGCCATCTATGGGGTTGCACAGAGTCGGACATGACTGAAGCGACTTAGCAGCAACAGCAGCACATATGATAGCAGCTTGGAAGCCACCAGACAGACTCACTAGATCAATTCTAGATCAGTTCTAGATCAATTCAAACAAGGCTCATTTATATTTTATTTAATATTTTTCATAAGACTATGGGATCTACTCAGGACCACTTTTATTTTACTGCTTGTTCATTTTCCCACATCAGTCCTCTATCCCCCCATTTTACCATTCATCCATTTATTCAGTATATAAAAATATTAAACACCTTAGGGGATGGGTATATAGATAGATGATTGATAAATCAATCAATCAATAGATAGATAAATAAATAAATAGTAGATAGCTGGCTTGACAAAATATATGAGAAGTGACCTTAAAAAATGGTTAAGGAAAGAGATTTCACATAGAAAATCCTTTAAACCAGGTGTTAAAGGATAGATGGGATTTCAAAGTATACAAAGGGAAAATAAATCATTTCAAGAAGAATAAATTGTATGAACAAAAAAGGTCATCATTGGGAAAAGCAAATCATTTGGTTTGTGAAAGAGAGTAGCAAGAAATAAACTGGTAATATTTAGGCAAATTAGGGCTAGATCACAGGGGAACTTGAGTGACAACCAAAGAACATCATTCTGTCAATAAACTACACCTGAAGGAAGTTCAGTAAATAACTCAGAAGCATTATAATTTTAATAGACAGTATTTACTATATCACAGACCCTGAGGTTTGGGGTTCCATGGGGGAGATGCTACATTAGTAGTAGAGAAAAGGTCCTCATAGCTATTGAGTCTTATTTCTGCTAAGGTTCCATCTATTAAGATTAATCATATCATTTGACTTAAACAAGAATCTTACCCGCGCCTAATCACATTGACATTGGTCCTTCATTCTCAATAATAAAATGCAAGAATAGTAGAGTGGGTTGCCATTCCCTTCTCTAGGGGGTCTTCCCAACCCAGGGATTGAATTCAGATCTCTTGCATTGCAAGTGAATTCTTTACCATCTGACTCACCAGGGAAGCCCAATAAATTCTACAGTGTTGGCTAAAAGCTGATGAATCTGGCTTCAACGGGAGAGCTGAGTAACTTAGGCACATGTGAGATGTCTGTAGACAAGTTTGACATAAGCTGAACTTGAATAGAGCTAATATGTTCATACATAATTTGCTACTTATGTATGTTTAGCTCTGGTTCTTTCTATGATACAGAAGGTCATTTCAATGTATTTGGAACTTTAAGATATCCTCACATATCCTTCAAAGTTTATTGCTAAATGTGTAGGATTCTTTGACTTTAGTCATCCAAGAAACACCCCTTTCCTAGTACTTCCTTTCCCCCTCTCTCTTTCTTGTTCTTTATAGTACTTTCAGTCCTCTGATATGCTTTATATTTTGCAAGTATTTGTTTATTTTCTGCCCTTTTCCTCCAACTATTAGCACTTTGAAGACGAGTTTTTTTTTTTTTGGTATGTGTCTGTTTTGTTCACTGCTGTAATGCCAGTATCGAAGACAGATACTTGTTGAAAGACCAGTTTTGAAAATGAAGGTAAATATAGAAGATGGTGAGCCAATACTAACTGGAGTGTGGGAAAATAAAGTTTTCTACATAAAACTTCCCTCAAAAAATTCATATGCTGTATCATTTGAAAATATCATCAGCTAATGACTTCATGAACTAATTTTCTATAGAACATATTTTAAAATTTTATCCATTTGCTTTTTTACTGTTTTTGAAGTAACAATTTCATTCTTTCCATTGACTGCAGATGGAAATCATAGCAAGGAGAGATGCTTTGGGGTACAGCAGATCAATTCAGGACTTTTGACTCTAGGGGCTAGGTTCTATGCATGATTTTATACCAGCTTGTAATTCATAATTAATAAGATTTTAGTGCTGAATTGCATAGGATACTAGAATTTGAACCAATAAATAATGTCCTTAGCTTGTAGCCTCTGCTAGAACATGGCTTTCTCACAGAAACAAAGAAACAAACAGCAGTCCAGAAAGAAGAAAGGTGAAGACCTTGAAAGGCTAAACATGGCTATTCTTAATTTTCCTTTTAAAATACAGATTGGCCTTTTCATAGTAATTATATTGATGCTTTTGGAAGAAAATGAAAGTGTTAGTAACTCAGTCGTGTCTGACTCTTTGTGACTCTATGGACGGCAGCCCACTGGGCTCCTCTGTCTATGGAATTCTCCAGGCAAGAATACTGGAGTGGATTGCCATTTCCTTCTCCAGGGGATCGTCTCAACTCAGGGATCGAACCCAGGTCTCCTGCATTGCAGGCAGATTCTTTACCCTCTGAACCACCAGAGAAGCCCCTGGAAGAGAGGAATGAGATTTAGTATACAATGCAAATGATGGGCTTCCCTGGTAGCTCAGCTGGTAAAGAACCTGCCTGCAACACAGGAGACCCTGGTTCCATTCCTGGGTCAGGAAGCTCTCCTGGAGAAGGGACAGGTTACCCACTCCAGTATTTTGGGGCTTCTCTGATGACTGAGATGGTAAAGAATCTGCCTGTAATGCGGGGAACCTGGGTTCGATCCCTGGGTTGGGAAGATTTCCTGGAGGAGGGCATGGCAACCCACTCTAATATTCTTGCCTGTAGAATCCCCATGGACAGTGGCTACAGTCCATGGGGTGGCAAAGAGTTGGACACGACTGAGTGACTAAGTGCAGCACACACAGCACATGCAAATAATAGCAGGTCAACCACAGCTTATCAAGCTCTGGAACATTATGGCTTTTCCTTCCTAGGTCCTCTTTTATTCTGAAAATATCTTTTGGATTAGAAATATCATTCAATAGATTTCATTTTCAATACAAAAATCTAAACTATCAAAGTGTCAATAGAAAACACTGACAAATCCTTTCATAATCTTGGCAGGGAAGGAGTGTTTACCTGACTCGGTATCTAGAAGCCATAATAGAAAAGATTGGTAAATCTGATTATATTAAAAGCAAAGTTCTGTATGGCAAAAATATATATCTCATAAGCAAAGTAATTAAAAAAAACTGGGAAAAATATTTGCAACTCATATAGAAAAAAATAGCAATAAGTCAATAAAAAAAAGATCAAGAACCTAATCAAAAGAAAAGACAAAAGGTAAATAGGTGCCTATAAAAAACAGTTACCAAAATCATTAAAACATATTAAAAGATTCTTGGCATCACTCATAATAAGGAAAAGGCAAATTGAAAATACAGTGAGATATCATCTTTTACCTATACAATTGGCAAAAATCCAAAATTTGAAAAAATACTACTTTGTTGAGGCTGGGAGTAAAAAGGCACTTTCATATATTGCCAATGGGAGTACTCAGCAATACAACCCCTGTCGAGATCCATTTGATAAAATTTCTCAAAATTTAAGATGCATGTAATCCTTTGACCAACAATTCTACTTCTGAGAATTTATCCTGCAAAAAATCTGCACATCTATGAAACGATTTATGTACAAGGTTGTTCACTGGAGCATTGTTTGAAATGACAAAAACTGTTTATAAATAGGAACTGGTACAATAAACTATGATACATTTACATAATGGAATACTGTGCAACTGAATAAAAGATTAATGTAGCTCTCTATGTACTGATATGAAAAGATCTCCAAGATATACTGAAGAATGCAAGATTGAGAACTGCATTGAAAATGCACTGAAATATGTGAGATGGCTAATTCAAGAATAATCTCATATAAAAGTGAAAATGAAAGTGTCTTAGCTATGGCAAAAGGGTTCCCTTGCTCCCCCATCTTTTAGCCACTGGTGTAGCCAATGGCAAATGTGGCCAGTGTTCAGCATCCCTGGGACTGTATCACCTTGGATCATAAAATGCTCTAGGTTCTTCCCTCCCTAGCTCTGTAGCTTTCTTATGATATTATTAGACACCTGCTCCTTCCTAAATCCAATAGAGTTATTAGTAAAAATCTAAAATGCCATAAAATGCTTCAACCGTGAACTTGTTGGGACAAATCCCATCTAAAAGCCTGGCGTGATTCCCAATATGTTCTACTTTCCATGTGTTGAGTGGAAAAGATCTGGTAATCCACTTGTTACTATAAAAGTAAAAGAAAACACATTCCTCTAGGAGTTTATATGTATGAGATTATTGAAAATAATGAGTGTAATATATTCATCTGATAATATTTATCAAGATTCTAAAATGCTCAGGTGAAGTCTGAGCACTGAAAGTAGCCATGAGTTTATTAACATGAGACAGAATATAGCATTAGGCTGATGATGTATGCTGAATACTTTGGAAGCTTATATAATCAGTGCATTATAATTAATAATAAATTCAATAGAAGCAGCCTAATTTTTTGTCAAATAAGCAACACATTCATTCACTAGTCAGAAATTATAATAGTAGTCCAACAACCCATTTCCCTAAAGATTTCCTCATATTTTAGTCAGACTGCTATTTGGAAGAACCCAGAGATCACAGAAAAAAGCAGGGTTACACTCCTAACTTTGATTTCCTAATTCCTTTGGGTCATTAGCTATTTTGGTAAACAGGTAACCAGTGGGTTATCCATTCTGGGTAGAAATGTCTTCCTCTGTGTTCTGTTATTTATTTTAGGCAATTATTTTAAAACAATGAGGTAGGTAAGTAGAGAGTATTGATTGATTCTTCATTAGTAAAACATCCAGTACATTCTGGGTATTTTGCTAACATTAAAGGGCAGCCATGAAATTAAAAGACGCTTACTCCTTGGAAGGAAAGTTATGACCAACCTAGAGAGCATATTCAAAAGCAGAGACATTACTTTGCCAACAAAGGTTCGTCTAGTCAAGGCTATGGTTTTTCCTGTGGTCATGTATGGATGTGAGAGTTGGACTGTGAAGAAGGCTGAGCGCCAAAGAATTGATGTTTTTGAACTGTGGTGTTGGAGAAGACTCTTGAGAGTCCATTGGACTGCAAGGAGATCCAACCAGTCCATTCTGAAGGAGATCAGCCCTGGGATTTCTTTGGAAGGAATGATGCTAAAGCTGAAACTCCAGTACTTTGGCCACCTCATGCGAAGAGTTGACTCATTGGAAAAGACTCTGATGCTGGGAGGGATTGGGGGCAGGAGGAGAAGGGGACGACAGAGGATGAGATAGCTGGATGGCATCACTGACTCGATGGACGTGAGTCTCAGTGAACTCTGGGAGTTGGTGATGGACAGGGAGGCCTGGCGTGCTGCGATTCATGGGGTCACAAAGAGTTGGACACGACTGAGTGACTGATCTGATCTGAAAGGTACAAAGATGAAGGATACAGTGCAGGCGTGCATACCAAATCGCGTCCGTTGTGTCCGACTCTTTGTGACCCTATGGACTGTAGCCCACCAGGCTCCTCTGTCCATGGGATTCTCCAGGCAAGAATACTGGAGTGGGTTGCCATTTCCTCCTCCAGGGGATCTTCCCAACCCAAGGATCGAACCCATGCTTCCTGCAGCTCCTGCATTGCAGGCAGATTCTTCACCTCTGAGCCACCAGGGAAGGCCAAAGGATACAGCGTGTGTGTGTGCGCAGTCGCTCAGTCAGGTCCGACTCTTTGCAACCTTTTGGACTTTAGGTCACCGGGCTCCTCAGTCCATGGGATCCTCCAGGCAAGACTACTGGAGTGGGTTGCCATTTCCTTCTCCAAAGGATACAGTACTTGCCCTCAAATATTTTGGTCTATTGTTGCGAATGTAAAATAAATATGCAAATAATTATGACATGGGGTGATGCCTGCTATAAATGAGTTAAGTACAAATCACCATGGGAAAACAGAGGTATGGGACACTGACTTTTAGTGAGGTGAGGTGGAAAGGGACACAGGTAGAGGCAACAGAAAAAAAAAATTACAGAAAAAGGCAGAATAGAGTCTATGCAGGGAACTGCAGGTGGCTCCAGACAGAGTTCTGGGTAGCACTTGGAAATAGCAGGAAATGAGGCTTCAGGGGTGGGTAGAGCTCACCCAGGTTGTGATGGAAGTACCACTTTAGATAAGACGATCAGGGAAGGCTGAGACCTGAATGAAGAGAGTCAGCCATGCAAAACTCAGCAAGAAGAGCATTCCCTGCTGAGAAGTGTACTTGGTGTACAGATAAGTCTATTCCAAGGAGTGGTTAGAGGGCTAGGGCTCTGATTCCTGGTTGTCAGAGATGAGCAGAACTATTCCAAATACTATTCCCCTGACTTTTATCTAATCTCATTTGTTGTCTCTGGAACCATGGCTCTTTCCCATCAATGAATTCATTCAGTCCCTGTAATCAACTCTGATTAGTGTTGTTTAACATCAATCTTTTCTACTTTTTTTCAAAGAAAGATACCCATCAGTTCTGCACACCCCTGCTTGTTAAAAGCAGCACCTCTCCTGCTGACTTACCGTTCTCTTAATCAAAAGGGCAGGAGGAAGCAGTTGGGATTCACTTTTCTTTTTTTTTTTTCTTTCAAAGTACACAAATGTCAACTTCCTCAAGGATGTTTGGCATAGCAGAGTTCAGTCATGTAACGTACAAAGTCAACTTGATCAAAAGGTTGCAGGCTGCCCACTGCTAAAATGGAGGGAGAAAAGGAAACTGAGGATTTCTCTGAAGTGTGAACGAGCACAGAGGCCACTGTCACACGTGTATTTACACTGAGGACACGCTGAGCCGACAAGGGAGCTCAGGAAGTGTATACCTCTACAGCTATGCTTCTCTGTCTTCACCTTTGAAACTCAAGCCACATTCTGTTTTCTTTCCTACTTTTATTGTTATCTCCAGCTAAGGACTTTCTCTTTAGCTTTGTAGCAACCCCAAGTCATGGACATGTATAGGTATTTAAAAAATTATTTTGACTGCCAGTCTCCCGATGTTTAGCTGAAGAGTATAACCATCCTTGCCCCCATGAACTTGAAAGTGTCAGCATGGAGAACACGTTGTTCATTCATTCACTCATACCCTCCCTTACTCTTTTAACAAATCAGTATCCATCATGTGGCTGTCAATATGACAAACCCTTGTCAACGGTTCCCATGGAAGACACTTCTGTCAGAAGCAGAAAAATTTTCCAAAGAGTTTATTATTTTAGATTAAATCATAACTCAATTTGATTTCAGAAATAGGTAACAAATCTGTAAATAAAACTTAGGGATATGTCTAAACCTGAATACACATTCCCATTAAGCTCAGAAGTCATCATATATGGTCCCCAAACAAAATTAAAGAGGTTATTTCATGTTTGTAACAATGTAGAGCTGGTATAGTTCACAAAGAACATTTTGTGCAAGCTCATCATTATTATAATATAAAAAAAAAAGTGACAAGAAGGGGCAAGGTCACAGAGCTCTGAGTTCCAGCCAGAACTAGAATTCAAACTCCAAATTCCTAACCTAAGGACTTTTATTTCATTTATTAGGTAGGTCTGAGGGATGGGGAAAAGAGGGATACAAAGTCTTAAGGTCACTGATATGGAGGGACAAGGAGAGACAAAAGATGCTAAAAAATCACTGGCCTAAAGAAAGGCTCTCTTTTACTTTCTTGAAATGCCTCTCAAATCTTGGGAAGAACATAAGAAGTATGTATATAAGATCATCATTCCCACCTCTTTATATGTTCTGAAAAAAAATCTCAGAGCAGTGTTTCCCAAAATTCCTTGATCATAAGCATTAACTGGGTTTCTTGCTTCAGATACAAATGCCAAGGTCACTCCACGGAAGTTCCTGAATTCTCTAGGTCTGGCTCGGGGGAGGGAAGACCCAAACAATGGGTATATTTCACAGGTGACTCTGATGATTCTTAGGATCAGGGATGTCTGGGGAAACAATGTCCTAGACAAGCCTTTGCCACAGCAGCTAGAAAATTCTTCATTCCTAATGAATTGTCCCATTTCAATGTTTCTGTTGTGCCTTTTAAGCAAGTGTAGGCGGAGAAGGCGATGGCACCCCACTCCAGTACTCTTGCCTGGCAAATCCCATGGACGCAGGAGCCTGGTAGGCTGCAGTCCATGGGGTCGCTAGGAGTCGGGCACAACTGAGCGACTTCACTTTCACTTTTCACTTTCATGCATTGGAGAAGGAAATGGCAACCCACTCCAGTGTTCTTGCCTGGAGAATCCCAGGGACGGGGGAGCCTGGTGGGCTGCCGTCTCTGGGGTCGCACAGAATCAGACACGACTGAAGTGACTTAGCAGCAGCAGCAGCAGCAGACTCATAGCAAGCCATGAACTTACAAGTTCTTTAACATGACTTTGATACATGTACAGAGTTTTAAGGGCTTTTAGCAACAGCGAAAGGTCAAACAGGGATCTTACCTAGCTCATTCTCACAAAAGCAGCAACCCTCAACTCCCAGTAATCAATCCCTAATTTATTTTTGTAAACAAGCTTTTGCTCAGGCAACATACTTTAATAGAATATAGGACTCCTTTCCCCCCCCCGCCCCTCATTTTTAGTTCACTGTCTGTCTGTCTGGTTGATCAAATTAATTTTTACCCTGCTGAAGATGATATTCAGAAAAATCAGCCTGTCTTTGCATAGATATTAAGAATAATAATGAGGAAGGCATATGAAATAAAAATGACTAGGAAAAGGAAGTTCTACATTTGAACCCAGTCCCTTTCCTTCTATTCAGTGAAACATCTGTCATATATCTTTTTGACATATAGAAACAGGCCCTTTTCATATCATCTCTTCTCTTTGATAAGACAGTCTATTTCTTTCTAAATTTTCCCTGAGACTAACTCTCCTGTTTTCCTACCTACATTCTAGAAAGGCAAAATCAGCAAACACTGTCTCAAATGAGCTCACTTCTTGTATCTTTCAGTCAGATTTCGTTAAATGGACACTGCACAGACCAACTAAAAAACCCAAAATACTCCCATCACTTCTTTTACAATAATGCCACAATCTTGAGCAAAATTGAATTTTGGGGAAAAGAACGGTCTATGCCCTTATATAAGCATGAGAGGAGGGGCAGCGACTATAGAGAATATCTGTTAATTGCTGTTGTATTGTAGTTATATTAAGAATTGCACAATTTCCTTTATCAAATTAAACTGGGAAACAGGCCTAGATAAAAACACTTGTTTGCTTTGATTGTTTTCCTCAGTTCTACACAAAGTAATCATAAATTCAGTTTGCCATCATTAGTATGTTTTCATTTTGGGGGGAAAATATCTTTTTCCTCACAAGGAATATTTATACCGAGATGATGAAGTCCACAGTCAATGATGTATGTAGTTGTAGGGGTGTGGCAGCTACTAAAGTAAGCACCTAGTTTAGTAGACTATTAGAATTAGGAAGCTTGATGCACAGTAATTTTTCCTATTGGGAGGCAGTGTGTCTCCTGAGTGGGGCAGAGGCTGAGAGGCAGTGAGTGGTGCAGCCTGCAGCAGGAAATACACTTGACAGGCAGAATCCAGGAGCATCAGACAGCCTCAGAGCAGCAACACAGTGCCAGGAGACAGCAGAGACGTGTGGGCCCTTGAGGCACGATCGAAAGATGATCCATGGTGGGTGACCATGGTTTTTAAGAGTCCATCCTCAACGACAACAACATTGGCCACCGCAACACTGGCAGTCAACATTTTAAAAGTCTCTCTAATTATGTCGATGACCAGACTAACTGCCCAGGTTGGGCTGGAACAACAGCTAACAAGCTGCCCCTAGCCTCCTCCAGGATTCAAATGATAAAGCCACAGCAATCACAGTGGTGGTCGAAGCAGCAAGAGCACGGCTTTGACCTGCAGTTCTTGCCCATCAAAGAGCTGTGACCTGTCTGCTCCCACTGACAGGCAGATAAATACAGAGATCTGTTGGCAAGTACATATTTATGTGTAGCTAGAGCTCCTTCATCCAGACCTACGGAGAATGCATAACAGCTTCCAGTGGTGTAACACATGCGCCCACTAATGGGGTGAGACCCATTACTCACAAATGGGTGAAAAGAAGCATCAATATGCAGGTCTTAACCCCAGTTTGTGGGCAGAAACCTGTCATTCCATTGCAGGCCGATAGGTCTCCTATTCAGACAGTCCTTGTTTAATTTTCCAAACACCCTTCCTCTAAATGGTGCCACTCTATGCTGTGCAGACAGACAGGTTTGACAGGCAGAGCCATCTATTTCACACTCCCTATGCCTACTGCTGGGAAAAATTAGTCTCGGTAAGTACCCAGGATTGATTTGCTGAGGAGGCAAACGAGTTTGGCACTTAGGAGGTATTTTCCATATCAGAACTTGGGATGTAAGCCTCACAGAGGGTCGTTCCTGTTCAAAATGCATGAAGTCGCGAGAATCTAAAAAGGTGTACTAGTGGTCTACTTCAGGGCATACGCTATGCTGAAACCGGAAGATAAAGAGAAAAGCAAGGCATGGTCTTCTTTAGGAGTTCTGTGTAGGCAAGAAAAGGCAGTCACTTAAAGAGCCATAAGATAAAATGGGGCACTTGTCTTAGGAATGGAACACAGCAATGTGCACATATGATTCTTGGCCAATAAAAAAGTTGAATACAGATGTGATATGCTGGCCAAATTGTTACCCTTCAAGAAATGTCAGAACTGTCCAAAGAAAGGCCAACTGAGTGCATGACTGATAATAATGGCACACAGCAAGAGACAAGTTAATGAGCACCATTTCTTACAACCAAGTACGAGGATACCTTTGGGATCTCTGAGACTGTTTAAGAGTAAGACAAAGCTTGGGATGTTCTTGAAATCTCTGCTAACATATAGTTTCTACTGAGGCTTCCTTTTGATGTTGATCTGGTTTAACTGCAGAAGGAAGAGAGAAAATGTGGGAAAAGGGTTCTACCACTATTTCAGGAGTTAGATAGTGAGAGTTAAGAGCTACATAGTTGAGAATAGTCCTCCAGAATCTCTCTGAGCAAATTAGCACGCTTTGATATGCAGGATTTCCCACAGAGTATTGCCTATCAGGAACCATAAGTGTGAACCCAAAGGAGTCTGTGTGTCCCCTGAGTTTATTCCCCAAGGAGTCGAACTTCTAGAGCACATTACATTGTTCAGGAATAGAATACAATTAAGCCCTTACTGATTAGAGGCTTGAATAAGCCTGAGGGTCCATTCTCCATCCTGATCCTGCCTTGTAAGTAGTTATAGACTTCACTAAAATAAAAAAGCAAAGAGGATCCCACTTTTAGGAGACATTTTCCAGTTAAAGTTATGGTGGGATTAGGGTTACAGTTGGTAGGAAAGAGACATGGAGAGTGCTGTTAATGTTTTTAAAAATGTCCCTTTTCCATCTTCACAGTCATCCTGTATTTTGAGTGTTGGTTGCTCAACATCTGAGTGACCATAATTGCCTCTCAGTTGGCATCTCTGACTAGTCTTAACCCCCTCAGTCCACACTGCACATTATAGGCAGTTTAACTCTTGTAACACCGCTTTCATTTATTTTTGCTAGCCTCACTAAAAAGTGTCAGTTATTCAGCAAATCCGTATTGAGTTCTAACTGTGTAACAGTCATTGTTCTCATCAGCCATATAACATACACTTTAGACTCCACCTGCCTTTTTAAATTCATGTCCTAAAAATCTTCAGCAACATGGATCTCATTTCTAATTTCATTACTTCCTGTACACATTAACTTCATTCCCATTGCTGTGCCTTCTTTCAGGTTAAATTTTTTTCTTCTTTCTCCCTATTTCTTTGTTATCTGATATTACTTCACTGCATTCCATCTTCCCTTCTCTCCAAAGCACCCTTAATTTTTCATCCTTCAATGCCCAGCTTTTATAGCTACAGCTAAAGTTCTCCCTCCGCTGTCAAGCCTTCCATATACCATTAGAAGCCACTCTGATGGGAATTCTCACAGCACTCCCTGCCTTTCTTTACTGCTCATTTTGGTGCATAATAACAGGCTAGTGATTTCTACCTAATTAGCTTTAGGATCTAATTACTAATCTCTGCAATAAGATTATACAAACTAGAAGCTCCTTGTAAGCAGGTATGGTTCTGATGATGGTGACACTTGTAATTATTGTGAGATATACTAATTAAGTTTAGCATCATACTTGGTTCTAAATTTAAATTGTATCTCTTCTTTTACAAATTTTTTCTCTCCTCTTTATGCATCCTGTCAAAAAAAAGGTAACAAAAAGAGGAACACAAATACATTAAAATGTAATGGCAACTGATATTTACCAGTTGCAATGATGTTGGGTTTTGCTGTTAGTTTCTCTCCTTTTGACATGGATATTTACTATTATACATATTCTACACTAATGCCAATATTGCCTAATTAAATTTTACATTAATTAAGTTTTGCGTGGTGTTAGCATCAGCCTAGGGGTAGAGCAGGTATAGGGCAAGTGAGACCAGGTTCAGGATATCAGATCTCTGATATTCATCAAGAGGCTAAGATAAGGACATTGTGGCGGCATAATGAATGGCCCAACACGTGGTCTGCCAAGGTGGATGATGCTGTTTCTTACAGATAGGGCTATCAGGTTTCAATTATGATTGAGGCAAGCATATTTTTCACAAAATATAATCACTATAGAAAAGGATATGTGAATATATGACATGAAGAGCAAAACCAAGGTTAGAAACAAGGGTATCAGATTAAAATACAAATGGATAATACAGCTTGTAAGATTAAAGTCCAAATTTCGAATGGGAAGAAGGTACAGGCAGAGGCATAATGAACACAGTTCTGAGGATACTGTCTGTGGATCCACAAAGGAAAAATGAGGCAGACAGGAGGGCAGGCCTACTGTAGTGACTGGATATCAATACTGAGAGTTTCAAATTAGGCAAGAGGAGAAAAATAGCTAGCAGAGTCTGGACTGGAAGACAGAATAGTAACACTGAAATGAACATATAGGTGAAGCTTACGCCCAAGGCTGAGGTAAGCAAGCACTGTTAATTGGACAGGGTGTGTGCACATGTGTTTGCCTGTGTGTATTTGTGCATGCACACACATGTGTAGGTATTTCCCTGACATGTATTAACTGAGACTCTGTAGCATAGGAATAAGTGATGAAGAGCAGGATGATAATGGTAATTATAATAGCAGCTAATGTTTACTGAGTACTTACTGTATATACCAGTAAAACATATAAATATTTTACATTTATTGGATCATTTACTTTGCATAATAATTTTATGATGAAGGTATCATCCTCATCTCCATTTTCTGTACTAAGAAACTAAGAATGAAATAGCATTTCTAGGATCACACAGCTAGTGACCCAGAGACCAGAGAGTGACCCAGACCCAGAGAGTCTGCCCTCCTAATCACTCTGCTATGCTGCCTAAATCCAGAACAATAGGAGAGTTGTACTTCCTTATGATGGAGCTTATCTATGTCTACATAATCTCTCCTTTTTTATTCCCATAGATATAGATGATTTGAGGATACTCTTACTAAGAACAGTAGCACTTCTCAGAGATGTGACAATGACATATTATGTTGTTCAGGAATATAATGAAAATATTGTGGTAACAGATGAGAGAGATTCAGCTCTTATAGACTTTAATTTTTAATTATACTATGTAACCAACAAAGAAATATTGTGGTGAAGCAGAAGAACAATAATCAGGCTAATATGGAAAGTAAAACTTTAGTCTCTGCCACTAACTGTGTGTCCCACTATCTGCCTCTCCATCCTCCATTCCTTTTCAGGGTGATATAAGGGTTTATAAGATAACCGAAAAACACATTTGCCTTATGAGGAGTCATAAATTCTATTACTATTGTGGTTTTCTGAGTCATGATAATCCTTTGGGAATTTGTATTTAAGGCAGTATGTAGAAGGATGACTCCCAAGTCCAGGAAAGAGAATGACCAAATAGAATGTTAGCCAGCATGACTGATAAGCTCAAACTCCAATGTCTAATTTTGTAGTGGCATCTCTGGACAGAGTTGATAGTTAACATGGGGGTACAAACATTTTCATTAAAAACCAAAGAGAAACATACATAACTTTGAATCTTCCCTTGTTGGTCTCCTAGATCAATCCCAAAGCATCATCTAATAAACATGATGACAATTTGCAATTTTATTTAAATTTCTTTAGTATATAAACATTCAAGTCAATTATTTTAGCTTCCAATTTTCAGCTCGACTATATCTCAGGACAGAATGGACTCCTTAAACGTCTAGGGAATCATTTAGACGTGGGTCACTGTATCATCTGTACCTTCCTGGGTACTACTCTAACTCTTCAGTACTAGTCTTTTCACAAGTGAGCATGGGTCAAGGCAAAGAGAGGAAAGAATGGGGCAAATCCTTACAAGCTGTGATCCCTGTTGTACAGGTAGGTCTAAAGGTGACTCTGACCTTAAACAGAATAGAGAATGTCTTCAAGTAGGAAAACCAAAACACCTGTATTCTGAACCTATTGGAGAGTTTCTGGCCCTTTTTAACATTTGACCTTCAATGAATAATACAACTGCTTTTAGCCCTTAGCTCACACCAGTTGCAAAGGTGGCAGATACCTGTCATATTTTAGGACAGCTTATCACCTTAACTCCTGGAGTGATAGAGTATTTATAGACACAAAGATAGAAACATAAAACACATATGTATAGGCAGGAGTCCCTTGGAGGTGGCGATTAGGACTAGGCAGTAATTTTAGCTTGAAGTTCCTATGACTTAAATAGCCACTTGAGCTCTGCTCTCACAGTTTACGATGTCAATAGAACCCCTAAATGAAATTACAGCCTTCTGATACGCAGCAGGATATCCTTTCTTTGCCATGCAATATACACGGCCAGGAGAAATTGCTCTGTACATGGAGTTTCACTAAGGCAGAATTTATCATAAGGCTGCTCTACTAAAATATCATTAGGCTGTTATTCACTGGATAACACATCTAATGACTCGGGGTGCACTTGATAGCCATGTTTCAGTGAACACACACACACACCCTGATGTGAACTGGGCACTCCAGTGCTTCAAAGCACTATCGATTTCAATTCTACCATAATTTACACCTGGCTTGTTTTGCCAATAGCTTGAACCCATGCTAACACTGGAACATACACATTCAAGTATTAGAGGAATCAGAAATGAACTGTGTTGCAAAATGCATGCAGCAGACTTTCCAGGATTCTGCCTTTATCATCTCCCTTAATGCTACTGAAATATCCTATACTATTTTCTCTGTTATTTTGTACATTTCTTCTGTTAGCACTGTCCATTGTTGATGGTGAGAGTAATCTCATATTTGTACAAACTGTGGGTACTTCCAGGGAAGGAACTGGGTGCTAGTCATCCTGGTTCCTCCAACATCTAGCACAGCACCTGGAGCATAATAGTTGCTCATAATAATTTTGTTTAAGTCTCTTCTTCCTTTCTCTGTTCCATAAATGTGGTTCACTCCAGGGGTTTGCTCTCTTTTGCTTTCTACCAATACATTTTCCTTGAGAAAGGTCCATTCTTTAACTATGATGCTGAAGCTCACGCTTCAGATGATGGCCAAACTTACGTCTATTCCTGACCTATCTTCCACTTTCCTGACTAAATCCAACAGCCTACCAGGCATCAGTCTGGATGTTTCCCCAACATCTCAAATTGAACACAGTCAAAGACAAATTTATCCCCTTCCTGCAGCCTACAAGACCCATTCCTCCTCCTCACAGTTATCTTGCTTAGTCGTGGAAGGCAGAAACTTGGGAGTAATCCGAAATTCCTTTCTCTTGATGCCCAGCCCAAAGGTTATTAAGGTGTGTCCATTCTGCCTCTTATCTCTTGAACGTGTCTCTTCCTTTCTATTCCCGTAGTTATTGTCCTAGTTCAGAGCTTCATTGTGTTCTGTCTCAACAATTTTAGTTGCCTCCTAACTCATTTTTCTGTCTCTCTTCTCCCATTCCTCCAATCCATCCTCTACCCTGCTGCCTGGGTGATCTTCTATAACACAATTTGATCATTAACCTTCTCTACTTAAAACTTTTAAATGGCTCCCCACATATCCTAGGATGAAGTTAAAAGTCTTTGCATGGCAATCAAGACCCAACAGGATTGTTCCCTGCCCACGTCTATAGCATAATTTCTCCACGCTCCTGCACTAAACGTTAGTGATACTGGTCCCCAACTCTGCTATGCTATTTCCTACTGCTAGTCCTCTTACTGAATGTCCTTCCTCCCTCTGACCGCTTGGGAAAATCCTTCAAGGCCTAGAAGGGATTTATTAGCTCTTTTATGAAGCTTTTCCTAACTCTACCGCAAAATACATTCAGGTAAACTTTTGCTATTTTGTGCCTCCAAGGTTCCTTGAGCATCCTTCAGTTATGATTCTTAGCATATGGCATTATCCCAACTTGTTTCCCTATCTGTCTCTCCACCAATGAGCAACTTGAGGTCATGGCTTTTCATCTTTGTATTGTCAATGTCAAGACCAGACTTTCACAACAGCATGCTCAGGCTCCCACTGCCTCTCCTGTCACGTCTACCACTCTGCTGCATGCCCACTCTCATCCTGCTACAAAGACTGCCTTGTTACCACTCAAACTTGCCTGACACAGTCTTGCTTCTTCACCTTTCTCAAATGTTGTCCCCTTAGGGAGGCATTCTGTTTCCGTTATGTTAAAATCGCAACCTTAGCCCTCACACAACCATACTCTGTTTGTCTCTCTCCTCTTATTTAACTTTTCTCCATAGCACTTACCAGTGCTATCTAACATACTTTATATTTTAAATATGTACCTGTTTGTCATCTTTCTCCATTGCCTAAAATTCAAGTATTTTGAGAATAGAGACTTCTGTTGGTTTTGTCTACTGTAGTATCCCAAGCCCTTGGAAAAGCCCTAGGTTCACAGTATGTGCACCTTAATAAATACTTATTAATAAATGAATCAATCTTTAACTGTTAGAACAATACCTGACACAGAATATGGTTCAAAAGTGTTTCTTGCATTAATAAGTATATGAGTGAATGAATGAATGTTAAATCTATGTTTAATGAATGTAATGAAGAGACAGTCTTTGTAATCTGATCCTCATAACAATGCTGATAAATAAGTCAAATGGGTACTATTATCCTCATTAGACAAATGAAGTAGATGAATAAGGTTAGAAGCCTAAGTTAAGGCAATGTGGGTAGTTGAAGCTTTGCTACTCTTTTTCAATTCACTGTTAAAAGGAAGAGACATTTTTTTCTGCACTCTGTTCATGATGTATGTCTAACATTTATTACACTATTTTGGTTCCTTTTGACTAGGAAGGCAATTAACAGGAGATGCAAGGTGCTAACACTTTTTATTACAATTTGTGTCTTTCCTTATTAGGTGCTTTTCATAAAAACAGATCCTTTTCTTTCATTTTCAAAAGTGGATTAGGCACTCATACAATTTTGCCCCTCAGAGTTGTTTGTACATGACTACCCAAGAGGGCATCATGCTACAAATCCTGCCAGAATGAACTGGAAGGTGAGTGTGGCATTTGTAGATTGAAAATGAACAGGTTGTTTGGTGCCAAGTTTGAGCTAATGGAGATGTCTTCTATGTGTTAACACCCAAAGGAGAACATATTCAACAACAAAACATTTCAGTTTTTGGCATGTCTATGGAGAGTTAACTTTCCATTGTTCAAGGGTTAATTATCCATTATGTGAATCATTTCTCTTTCTCCCTCTGGCTGCTTACATCTAGGAATTCAGTTTACTAGAGGATAAAGGGGAAAAATAAAAAGAGAAGGAAATAAAACCAGTACATTTCATTTATATATATTAGAAGCTCTAGAAAATAATTCAATGTAGGAGACAGAATTAGATGTAGCTTAGTGATTACTAAGTTGATTGACCATTGATGACAGATATAATTAAATTTCACAAGATATTTTGGATTCTTTTAATTATTGTTTATTAGGGTCAGTTTGTTGTATATGAAGTTAGTCTCTAGATGTTATTCATGTCAGCAGGGTACCGTTTAGGGTGCTGGAATGGTTCCCTCTCCTCCAATGTGTCCAGAGCACCAAATGTGCCTTAGTATGCTCCAGCTTACTGATTGAAGAAGCACCTAGAGATCCCACCAATTTCTTTATGCATTCATGAGAAACAATTGCACTTGGCTGTTTTCAGTTATTATCTGCCTCAGACAGGGCATTTAATTAGTACTTTTTAAGATAGTGGAAATGATTGGGCAGTCTGTCTTCTTGACCCTTTCTTTACTGTGTTGTCTGCCCCAACCCTCTCCTGTCTAGTTCATGGGTATTCATAGCTAGTCCTCATGCCTTTCCACATCTGATGTCAACCTGAGCTCCTTAGATATTGAGTTTGAGGAGAGGAAGAACCACTGACTGACTATAAGCAAATACTGACAAACTGGAGAAGTTTTTGGTCAATATGATACTTTACAGGTGAGTTTGGTACTTTCAGACTGCAGGAGCAGAACAATGTAGGTATTTGGCACCCTCATGAGTCCTAGGAAATGAATGGAACTACTGCATGCTCAAGACTCCATGTCCCATCAGAAATCACTTGGGCATGTAGAGATTAGAAAAGCTACCTTGGCAAATGATGCCATCAGCTAGTTGGAAGATCTAATATGGGAGTTTAAAGGATTCAGATACAGAAGAATTGATTTGTTTTCTGGACATATTTCTTCCGTATGATTAGCAATATGTACTCAATGTCAATACACTGCCATATAGATATCATCCATCCACTTATCCATTCATTCATTCATCACCTATTCATTGATCCTTCACTCAGATTGAGGCAATTCAACATTGGTTGGAAGGGAGGTAAATAAACATAAAATGTAGCACCTGCCCTCTAACCACTTGTAGTTTCATATGTATAAAAAAACTTCAGTACAAAGCAGTATATGATGTGTCAAATGAAAGCTACAGATTTTTAAAATGCAATTAATGTCAGAAGGGAAAGTTCACTTTTAATCTAGGTTTTTACAGAAAGCTTCAAAGAAAAAAGTGTGACTTCACAAGGATATGTCTTGGCTGGGTATCTTGAAAAGGTATCTGGGAAATTATAGTTGCTGATGTTGATATGTAAATACAGCATCAAAGTATTTAATGTACAACTAAATCACTGAGAAACTAGAATAAACTGGGTCATTTGGATATAAATTCATTCTTACAAAATAAAGTGAATCATTAAATATATTATGAATTTTCAGATAATTAAAAGCAATTTCATTTCTTTCTACTTAAACTACTTTATACATTTAGCAATTAATATTTTG
This sequence comes from Bison bison bison, assembly GCF_000754665.1. Lineage (NCBI taxonomy): Eukaryota > Metazoa > Chordata > Mammalia > Artiodactyla > Bovidae > Bison > Bison bison. The sequence goes on from NW_011494787.1 coordinate 5,371,525, forward strand.
AAGTTGTACATAAATAGAATTTAGGCTCATAATTTAACATGTGTGTTTGATGAAGGATAATTACCAATCTTATCAGCTAACCAAATCTTATCTTTTGCAGATTCTGTTCATAAATATTTGTGTAAAATTTCTGTGTTGTCAGTGTGATAGAACGTCAACTACATTTCACTTATGGTTAATTTGTAAAACGTTTGATTGAGTTTAGAGGCAAGTGAACCTAGCTAGGATTTGGTTATATTTTTAATAGCTGAATATAGGTATGTTGCCTGGAGGAAGAAATGGCAATCTACTCCAGTATTCATGTCTGGAGAATCCCATGGACAGAGGAACTTGGCAGACTACAGTCCAGGGGGTCGCAAAGAGTTGGACACAACTTAGCAACTGAGCATGAGCACAGGTATACTGAATACAGATTATACACAAGCTAACATACATATATAATCACATGATACAATGAATCAGCACCTTCTTCCTAACGTTTAAAAACACATGTCTTTTAAAAGAAATCACATAAATATCAAAAACATTTCTATATAAATAAGAAAGAATAATTTCTTATTGAGATAATAATAATTCTGTCATTTAGAAATGCTATTTGAATCTATTTGTGACTGCCTAATTAAATGAATATAACACTTGGGAAGTGCTTACAGCAAAAATGTACATGCAAGAAAATAGACATTTTATAACATGCATCTTCTGAAATTAAAATAAAATTTTTAGAATCAGCACTCAGAAAATTGAATTATCAATAGTACATTATGGAGGTTTATAACACAGGTTTTGAAAAGATCAGGTAACTATTTACAACCATTTCAATGGAAAGAAATACATCATTATCTTGCCTTTCTATCAAAGGTGTACTGATCAAACTAACTTAAATACTCTAACTCAGCCATGCAATTCTTTCTTCCACAGCCACGTGGAACTCCAGGTCTTGGCAACAATAAGGAAAATTTCTCTGGCAGGTTATCTTTTTAAAATGTCATCTTGGGATATACTCTTAGATATTTGTGTTTACCTATTTTCTGCTTAAATATGCTCACAACATTTTGTGTACAAGCACAGAGGATTTCAATAGTAAAATGTTTTCTAAATGTTAGCTATCCAGCTTACCCTGAGTGCAGTCTTAGCAGATATCATCTCTACGAGAGATAACGGACAATTCTCCCAGGAGTCTGTGGAGCCTGAGTGTTAACTGTGAAGGCACAACCTCACATAGGTCTTGGTAGTAATGGGTAAAAGTGAGTTACATTTATATATCACACTTTAAAAAATTTTAACCCTATTTTCCCTTTCAGCTTCTTTCCTCAGAAAAACAGAGAACTAATGGAAAATCCCCAAGAAATACTCCACATGCATGTAGTATAATTAACATGGCCTAGCTGAAATAAGCAAGCTTTCCATTAAATACCATCAAGCTTTGAGCATACTGGTCCTAATAAAACTCTGGGACTTCTTCCTATCACAATGACAGCTCAGGAATTTGATGTGCCTCCCAAACTATAGGAACCATGAAAGTAAGCTGACTCTGTGTGCTAGAGGTCACTGACAGAGCCTGATGAGGCTGTAGCAGGGGTCAGTGTCTGTAAGGACCATGGGACTATATAAGCATGAGGTGGTAAGGAATCCTCCTGCCAGTTCAGGAGAGCTGCAGGAGACACAGGTTCAATACTTGGGTTGCGAAGATCCCCCCGGAGGAAGAAATGGCAACCCATTCCAGTATTCTTGCCTGAAAAATCCAATGGACAGAGGAGCTTGGTGGGCTATGGTCCACGGGGTTGCAGGAGTCGGACATGACTGAGCATGCACGAGTTCTATGGTTAAGAATCTGAATCACCCAGAGTAGCAAACAAAATTCCCAAAGTAAGCATCGATGTGATATGCAGAGTGATTGCACCAGCTTGGACAGGAGTCCGCACAACAGGCACACACAATACACATCTGGTTAAACACAAAATCAGCTAGTGCTAAAGCATTTCCAACTCTGAGGAAGAATCTACTGGCAAAGTGTTAATAGCAAGGAAAACTAAAACAATAAATTAGCATCTCTTTCCAAATATTTAAGAACATCGAGTGAGTGCCCCTTAGGCTGGGTTGTGGTTCTTGGAAGTTTTAGCCTATGAGAACCATATTGGGAACATCAAAGACTCCTCCTTGCCTCCAAAGAGCAATTCACTTCAGATGCTGCCACACAGTCAAATGCTTTTATGGCCACCATGTTTTTTTGGTTTTTATTTTTTCCACTCTTAATATTTTGGAACACACTGGATCCTTAAGATTGGAAAGAAAACAAGAAAACACAGTGAGATCAAATACCTCTGAAAAAGCAACTAAGTAGGGACCTGATGGTAAAAGATAAATACACGTTCCAACTGAAACTCCACTTCCAGGGAGAGTGTGAATTATTAACAAGGACATGGAAGGCAAGTATTGGCACCAGAAGCTGGTCTGTTGACTCCTCTGCTAGTCTCATATCACACAGCGTGCCACCACCCCCATCTCATTTGTTAGACAACTTCTGAGCACACTCAATCAGAGGCTCTTATATTGAGGACGATACTATATTTGGGTTTAATACTGTGAGGACAGTCATCTAGTTTTCCTGTGTCACGATGATAAATTTCCCTGGAACCAAATAAGGATTTCCCTTGCATTCTTCTGTTTAATATCATGAATGCAGAAGAATAAAGACAAGGGTATGACAAATAATATTTTCCAAAGGTTGGGTGGGGGAAGTTTCCCAAACGTTTAAAAACAGCCAGTTCTTAGCAAAGTGATCTTCAGAAGAACAGTATTAAACAATATTCTTGTTCCACGCAGCCACTTTTACTCCTTGCTTAACTGGGCACGTTACGTATTCTGAGCATAATGTAAATGTGCAAAGGAGAGATGCACGAAAAGCTGGTAGAGAGAAACTCCAAACGGATCCTGAATCCCACTTTCACTTCCCCCTCCTATAACCCCATCTGCTACCTCCCAGCCGCACTCACTCACCTATCTTTCTCCTCCCACCAGCATGTTTGCTAGGCATGTCAAGGCTGACATCCATCGGTGGTAGCATGAAACCTAAGCCTGCAGGCTCCTCCTGAGCACAGACTCAAGGCTCAGCCATTGTCCATAGAGTGCTCTCAGCTGTACATAGTAAAATCTTCATCAGGCCGTTGGATTGTTTGGTAGCTTTTTAAAAAAAAAATTCCATTTTTTTCCATTTAAAAAACACTCGTTATTTTCTGACTGCCTCAGAGACACCAAGAATAGAATCCTTGACACATCAAATTCTGGAACCTCACCACTCACCAGGACTGTGGTTCCTGATCCAAGGAGTGTCGCCTGAGAATCAGCACAGACTCCCGAGGCTGTCCAGGCCTGGCAGCTAAGCTCCCTGCTTTGATTAGTTCGTCGAGTTCACGGTGTTCGAGTGCTGAAGCACAGAAATTAGGGAGGGGAGGTGGAAGGAAAATCACTGGAGCCTCTTACGATCTAACTTCCACTAACTGAGAGGAAATGTCTTATAAATAAACAACAGCAAGAGAAACAAAAAAAAAAAACCCATCCCGTCCTGCCAGAGGAATGTACATTATTGTCTCCCGACGGAAAACTTTACACCACACCAGAATGCAGCCATTTCTCCTGAAACTACCTCCCTCAAAACAGAAAGGAAAAGAGAATCAGAAAGAAAAGGAGAACAAAAAGAGATTTTTTTTTCATCTCCTTGAATTCTGTTGGGAAGTTCATGTCAGTTCCCAGTAGACACATAAGCAGTTTCAACAGTGTCACTGTCCTAGGATTTCTTGTGGAGGCTGCTTATTAGCAAAATTTCATTTCTGCCCAGATGACTGCTGTGCCATCCGGACATTTTCAGAAGGGAAGTTCAGGGAGGGGGGAGGGTGCGATTGTGGAGGAGAGGAAGAAGAGAGGACAAAGGAACATTCCTGATGAACCGGAATGCCCTAGACACGGCCATGAAAAAGCCAGCCCCCGCCCACCACCCTACTATTGCTTGTTGAGGGCTTGGTGATGCAGTGTGTTTAATCTACTTACTCTTTCTGCTCGAGAGGCTGAGGTTCCTACATTTCCAGCTCATGCTGGACTGTACCGTAAGCAACAAGTGAAATGAGTTCAGTGATCTCATTCTAGTCCTTCGACTCCTGTCCACATCGCTAAGCGACTGCACAGCTTGGCACAGGCCAGGATGAGTCAGCAGTCTCTGGTCATGAGAGGCCAGGCCTGGAATAGCAGGGGTGGGGGGGGTGGTGTTAGGTCAGGAGCAAAATGAAGCAGAAAGGCAGTTTAGATGGCAGGGCTCAGCTCTGCAATTCACAGAGATACTGCAGGTCAAAATGAAAGAGCCTCATCAGCTCTGGGGTGAAGACTGAAGGACTGTACAAAAAGGAGCAGCTAGGGAAAAACTTAGAACAGCTGCCTACCAAACATAGCAAGAACAAATTAGAGTACCGCAGACAGAAAAAGAGGGCATCAGTAGAGCCCTGGAGGAGAAAAGATGCTCATTAAGATCTCTGTAATACCTTTTTTTCCATGTGCTCCTAAACTTGATTTAAGAAAAAGTGGTTACCTATACACCATCCTGTGGTATTTTGGTATTGCTTTCCCTATTTGATAAGTAGCAAAACAAACAAACAAAAGAAAAGCGGTACAGTAAAATCACAACAGGAAGCCTCATGTTCCATAAAATAATGTGATTATAAGTAAAAGCCTAATATCTCAAAGATGTGCATTTGGGTCAATGACATCCTTGCAAAATCTGGTCACAAAATGGTTAAAGAGAAGCACTCCAGTTAAGCTTGGGTGGCAGTAAAGAAGAGCCAAGAGAAAGGAGAGAAGTAAGTTCAGTGTTGGAGCACAAAGGGAATATGAGACTGTGTCTATATTTCTGCTCCATGGGGTCAGCATGGACCTCCATCAGCAAGTGACACTTCTTGTCAACAGGACTTTCCCACGCCTCTTCCTGTGCAGGAGTACTGTTATATAGCAAGAGGAGAAGGAAAATAAAACAGTCAGAGGAAAAAAACAGGTTCAACATAAAAAATAAATCAATTAACAGACATTTTTTTGGAGGAGGCTAATAGCCTGAATGAGTCAATGGATAAAGAAAAGACTTAGGGTAGGAAACAAACTCAGAGGGAGCGTTTCTAGATAAGGAAACTGAGGTGGGGACAGAATGGTCAGCAAATAGTGGCGATGGCCCCCAAACAAGGGAGAAAGCAACTTGAAAAGTCAGATGGGGTACAGCAAGAGTTGCAGGAAAAAGAGAACACCATTATCAGGGCTGGGAAACACTAGTAAAAGATTTCTTTACAGAGCTTTAGACAGAGCTAATAAAGACTCACTCCTAACTATTTTTGTATAAAGATGAACAGTTGTGTAAAATGTATAAAAAAAAGTGGAATAAATTTTTAGTTTTTATTCCAAAGATCATTAAATCATCTCACCACCTCTTTGATAAATGCTTGACCTTAAGAAAATGAACTTTCTAGCCTCAGTTTCCTTTTCTTTGAAATGGAATATTATCACCTTGAATTATTATAAAGATGGAATCAATGTTTGCTGATCCTTATCATGGTAGTATCTATCACAGGTTGGATACTCAATGAAATGCTAATTGTTTGTATCTTATTAACTTATCATCTTCCTAAGTACTCAGTGAAAGAATCATTTCCAGTGTTGTTGCAATGGATTCAGAGGATCCAATAGGAAGACCTTACATCTAGTAAATTCCTCAGAGAATGTTGCTTCAAAAAGCTTGTTTCTATCTGGAGATTTGAAACATTATGTATGAACACAGAGGATGTTAAAAACCTATTATGTTAAAATCTCGATTTGGGGTATCTATATTGTCCAAGCAGCTTGGAACTTAATAACACGAAGTAACTAGAAACCTGAAACAGAAGAGGGATTTTTAGAAGCATCTCCAAAAGCAACAGGATAAAAGTGCTATTGGCCTTGACTGCGTGATGAGGGTTTTTTACCAAAGGGGAAAACTTAGTCCAGTTGATCATCCCAGCCTAATTGATTAATTGTGGGTCTGGCCATCTGGCTGATGAATGCTGACACCCAGCACTGATTACTGCGTAACACAAATCCGGGTGTGCTCTGCCTGCTGCCTCCCACAATAATGGCAACGCTGAACTTCAGGTTAGCTTCTTCAGGCCTCTTGGCTCAGTCTCTTCATGGAACAGTGGTTGTGGCAGGGAATATTTTACTAGACCTGGTCAAGCATTATCTTCTCTTATTTCAGTTACCCACTCCTTTCCAACTCCACGCCCACCTGCTCCTGAGCCCTCTTCTTGTATATAATCACTTCCCATGCGAAGCATTCCATCTGTAGTTTTCATCATACTGTCTGACTCTCTCATTTCCGGTTGCTCTATTCTGAAACATATTCAACTTGTCTGAAAGACCCATACTGTTATTTCACAGGGTATCCTACGGAAACATTTTTATTGTCTCTCCTTTGTTACTGGTTTATTTCAAAGTATCCTGTGCTTCCAAATAAAATTATTTCACCTAACTCATGAGCCTTATTATGAGGCCCACATATGGCTTAAGTTTTCCAGGAGGTTAACAGAATACAAAGGTTAATAGAATATAATTCTTGCATCTTAAATCTACATCTGATCCTTAGGGTGTCCCTGGGAGAAGATTCTCCCTAGAAGAACTCTGGAGCACATTTAAGTGTTAGGAAAAAGAGTCAGGCCCATGTAAATAACAGGAATCAATGGGAATGCCACACACGAAATAATCAAGACAACTTGTACATGGGAGAATTCTCAAAGTAAATCAAATCTGAATGTGTAAATATAAACCCTGGGGAATTACAACCAAATTATTTTATTATTTTTTTGTAGAAAGGGATGGAGGAGTAAACTGATAGAAAATATCTTTAGAAACGTTGGCCAAAGAATCACAGTGAAAGAGAATCATTCATTTCCCCTCTCTTTTTTCTCGGACTGATTTCCATCTCAGAATTCATTTTTCTTGCTTCTCACAGATGCTGAATTCTTCTATGTTCCAGGCTGGGTTAGTGTTAATTTTCAGTAGAGAATGGCAGTAGCATGCTGAACTACAGAGTTCCAGACTGGGAGCTGGGAAATGTTTTTGGCCTGACTGTCAGTAAACAGCTATGTGTCTAGGGCAAGTCAAGTCCCTTAACTCCCCATGTCTCAGTGTCTTCATTGAAAAATGATAGGGTTGGACTGCATGAACTCCATAGTCTCTGCCAACATGAAGATTCTATGGTTCTATAGCTCATTTCCTTTTTCTCTCTGGCACCAACTGCTCAGCAACTCTGCTTCTAGTCATTTCTCTGCTCTCAGTTACTGATGGAAAAATATCGCCTTCATTTACTACCCAGTATTTGGTATTTGTAACCTTTCTCTCTCTCTCTATTTTTTTTGATGCTAGATATTTTGAGTCATAAACATGAACATATCCAGATAGATGCTTTAAATTTGAAAGCATTTAAGGAGAATAGCTTTCCCATGTAGAAACATTTAGTGCAGCTCGGCATGGAGGAAGCCAGGCATCCAAAAGTGGAGCAAAGGGGCCAATTCACAAATGAGAGGAAGCCTTTCATAATAAGAGTCTCTAGACTCTCCAATTTAGATAGAGCTACCAAATTCTAGCTACTTTTCCAATCAATCGCAGACACCCTCACAGACACTTAGAACTACAAATTTGAGGACCAGCACTGGCAGTGATGCAGTTCTTATTTCACCTCCACCATGTATTGCCAAGTAGGATTTAGGATGGCATAGTAATAAGAGCCAAGAGGACAATCTGTCATTTATTTTCCTCCAAACTTTTCAAAATTTCCCATTTGGGCTCTGTTTCCCAGTTTTAATTTGGTAACTGCCATTTTTCAGCATTTCTTTTAACAGGTTACTAATAATTTCTGATACAGGATCTCATATTTCATTTTGTGCTGCTAGAACTGCTGTTAATATTTCATCTGCCTTCAATTCAGCTCTGAATCAAGGCTGCTGGGGTTTTGATACACAGTTAACACTTTGGATCTGGGGATTTGATCATCAGTGTTCACCCAGCTCGTCCATATATTTTTAGGTAAGAGTACTAAATTGTCTCAGAACTATCTCAAAGTGTGCTATACATTTTAAGGACATGTTAGAGTATCTCTTTCTGGATTTGGTATCTCTTCTGTGTTTGGTCTCCCAGGTAGCTTGCTATTTATTTCAGTATTAGTGTTCTGATAGCAGAGGGCAATGGTTCCGAGTCAGGCCTCACAGTCAGATCTAAGCTCAAAACCTTGCCCTGAGATGTACTACACAAAGCATGTTACGTCAGTTCCTTAACCTTCCAGAACCTCTATTTCTCTATTTTTAAAATAAGGATAATAACAGTGTGTGTGTGTGTTAATCACTCAGTCATGTCCTGCTCTTTGCAACCCCATGGACTGTAGTCTTCCAGGCTCCTCTGTCCGTGGAATTCTCCAGGCAAGAATACTGGAGTGGGTAGCCATTCCCTTCTCCAGGGGACCTTCCTGACCCAGGGACAGAACTTGCATCTCCTGTACTGCAGGCAGATTCTTTACCCTCTGAGCCACCAGGGAAGCCCCATCTACCCCTGTTGCTACGAGTTCTCAAAAAACCATGGGAATCATTATTTCCCTAGCATTACTAATCTAAATATTCACATTATAGTGTTATTATTTTCCAACATCTTTTCAAGGCCAACAAATTACTTTTGAGTCCAGGCTTTTGTTGTCTGCCTTTTTACAGTTTACATTTTACAAAACTCTCAGTGAGATCAAGTAAAATATTTTAAAATCAGATCCTTAAAACCATATGTACAGTTAAAAATAGTACACAGCGTCATATTCTTAAGTCACTTTTCAATCTAGCATCAAATTCTCAAAACTCTTTGTTCCTCTAACAGCGAGGCTGGGATAAGGCCCATCATACTAATGCTAATCCATTCCATAAAGAGATGATTTACTGCTACCTACTCCCAAACAATACATATTACTTCAATCCTTTTTAGTCATGGAGCAGTCATGGTCCATCAGGAAACAGAAACCACACAGTAATTTGAATAGGAAAAATTTAATATAAAGAGTTATTAACTATAACAGGGGTTTGGAGTAATGAGGGAGTGACTAATGATAAGACAACTGTAAATTATACAAGATGGGCTCAATAAAGGACAGAAGTGGTATGGACCTAACAGAAGCAGAAGATATTAAGAAGAGGTGGCAAGAATACATACAAGAACAATACAAAAAAGATCTTCATGACCCAGATAATCATGACGGTGTGATCACTCACTTAGAGCCAGACAACCTGGAATGTGAAGTCAAGTGGGCCTTAGAAAGCATCACTACAAACAAAGCTAGTGGAGGTGATGGAATTCCAGTGGAGCTATATCAAATCCTAAAAGATGATGCTGTTTAAGTGCTGTAGTCAATATGCCAGCAAATTTGGAAAACTCAGAAGGGGCCGCTGGACTGGAAAAGGTCAGTTTTCATTCCAATCCCAAAGAAAGGTAATGCTAAAGAATGCTCAAACTACTGCACAATTTTACTCATCTCACACGCTAGTAAAGTAATGCTCAAAATTCTCCAAGCAAGGCTTCAGCAATATGTGAACCGTGAACTTCCAGATGTTCAAGCTGGTTTTAGAAAAGGCAGAAGAACCAGAGATCAAATTGTCAACATCTGCTAGATCATTGAAAAAGCAAGAGAGTTCCAGAAAAGCATCTATTTCTGCTTTATTGACTATGTCAAAACCTTTGACTGTGTGGATCACAATAAACTGTGGAAAATTCTGAAAGAGATGGGAATACCAGACCACCTGACCTGCCTCTTGAGAAACCTATATGCAGGTCAGGAAGCAACAGTTAGGACTGGACATGGAACAACAGACTGGTTCCAAATAGGAAAAGGAGTATGTCAAGGCTGTATATTGTCACCCTGCTTTTTTAACTTATGAGCAAAGTACATCATGAGAAACGCTGGGCTGGGTGAGCACAAGCTGGAATCAAGATTGCTGGGAGAAATATCAATAACCTCAGATATGCAGATGACACCACCCTTATGGCAGAAAGTGAAGAAGAACTAAATAGCCTTTTGATGAAAGTGAAAGAGGAGAGTGAAAAAGTGGGCTTAAAGCTCAAAATTCAGAAAACTAAGATCATGGGTTCCATTACTTCATGGCAAATAGATGGGAAACAGTGGCTGAGTTTATTTTTCTGGGCTTCAAAATCACTGCAGATGGTGATTGCAGCCATGAAATTAAAAGACGATTACTCCTTGGAAGAAAAGTAATGACCAACCTAGACAGCATATTAAAAAGCAGAGACATTACTTTGTCAACAAAGGTCTGTCTAGTCAAGGCTATGGTTTTTCCAGTAGTCATGTATGGATGTGAGAGTTGGACTCTAAAGAAAGCTGAGCGCCGAAGAATTGATGCTTTTGAACTGTGGTCTTGGAGAAGACTCTTGAGAGTCCTTTGGACTGCCAGGAGATCTAACCAGTCCATCCTAAAGGAGATCAGTCCTGGGTGTTCATTGGAAGGACTGATACTGAAGTTGAAATTCCAATATTTTAGCCACCTGACGCGAAGAGCTGACTCATTTGAAAAGACCCTGATGCTGGGAAAGATTGAAGGCAGGAGGAGAAGGGGACGACAGAGGACGAGATGGTTAGATGGCATCACTGACTCAGTGGACATGAGTTTGAGTAAACTCTGGGAGTTGGTGATGGATAGGGAGGCCTGGCGTGCTGTGGTTCATGGGGTTGCAAAGAGTTGGACATGAGTGAGCGACTGAACTGAACTTAACTGAAATTATATAAGAACAAGCAAATATAAGGAGGAGCCACGACTTCTAAGGCTGATAGAGAGTGCCCGATCAAGAGTCCCTTACACCTTTGGACCAGGCTGCAGTCTTTATTGGGCAAAGTGAAAGTGTTAGGCACTCAGTCGTGTCTGATTCTTTGCAATCTCATGGACTGTAGCCTGCCAGACTCCTCTGTCCATGAAGTTCTCAAGGCAAGAATACTGGAGTGGGTAACTATTCCCCTCTCCAGTGGATAACTATTCCCCTCTCCAGTGGATCTTCCTGACCCAGGGATCAAACCTGGGTGTCCTGCATTGCAGGCAGATTCTTTACTGACTGAACCACCAGGGAAGCCCATTGTTGCACAAGGCACAGCCAATGACTGAATGGCAGAGAAACTGCTGGAGCAGTGTGTCAGAAAAACTGGCTGGAAGTCTATACTCCAGGGTGTCTGGGAAACTGTTCACAGGGAGGCTGTTTCATCCGAGGCACTCTACCACGTAAACCACCGCCCAATGTGTGCATGTGTGTGTGTGTGTGTGTGGTGGGTAATAGAGGTAGCTGCTGGACACTGGAGAAACTACCTGAACTTCGGCTGCTGGGCCACAGGGCGGAAGTGTGTGCCACAGGAGCCAGGCCCTAGAGAACCATGCACAGTGCAGGAGCCTGCCAAAAATGTACAGGCAACCTGGAAGGAAACCCTCTTCCTCCTATAATGTCTCTCTGAATCCTCACTGGCAAAGCGCACACACACAGACAGTCAGGAAAGGGAAATATTTAAAGGAGCCGATACATTTTTGTTGAGCAGGCAAGGAAGGGTGAATTTGGATCTGCGCGGCAGCACATGGATAACAGGCAGAGTTATTAGATCATACACTTGATGAGATAACTCACTTTGGAGATTACAATCCAGTGTTCTCTTACTATATGACTAACTAGACTTGTTTACCTTTGCTAATGCACTGACTCTGTATAATTAAATACATATTGTCAGAATTAAGGACAATAATATTCTATTAAATAAAAGTGGCACTACTAGTATTGGCATGATGACCTCCCCCAACCCAAATGCTGCCCGTGAGTGCTCATTCTCTTCAGTCATGTGGGCTGTTTGTGGCCCCATGGACTGTAGCCCACCAGGCTCCTGTCCATGGGATTTTCCCAGCAAGAAGATTGGAGTGGATTGCCATGCCCTCCTCCAGGGGATCTGCCTCACTCAGGGATCGAACTCACATCTCCTGTGTCTCTTGGACTGCAGGAAGATTCTTAACTGCTAAACCACTGGGTAAGCCCCAAATGCTGCCCACATATGTTTTACTTGTTTACAGTTAACAGATTAGGAAAAATGTAAAGAAATACTAAACTGTTGACCTAGATTTATGCATCGGTGATCCCAGTCCAGAATTTCAACTAAGTGGGTAAATCAGGAGAGTCATTATGAACAATCCACAGCTTCAAGAGTGGTAAAAATGAGCTCAACTATTATCTTTCCTTTCTCCTTTTCTTTTTATTGACTCTAGAACCCATATTTGCTGTTCTATGACTCATTTTGGGGGAGGCTGTTCACTATGAGTTGCTGTATTTTAGAAAAATGTATCATATATTTAGTAGGGAATTTTCCCTATGAGTCTTGTCCTATATTGTTCTACCTTCAATATTATATAGAAAAGCTTAAGTAAATGACCAATGGGAAGCATTCCTTAAGGTATACAGTGATCACTGACAGAACTGATTTTACATATGGATGGGGAGGTATACTTAAATATCTCAACTGTTTTCACCTAATTCTTTTCTTCCTTTTAGAAGAGGGCAGAACTGTTTATTCTATACCTAGAGGTAGGATTTAAAACACAAACCCCCGACATTAGAAAGGGTTGTGTGGTGGTAAGAGGCTGAGAGCACAGAAAGCAACTGGGTGAGGAGCGAGTGCTATGGAGAGGAGACAGGCTCAAAACTAAGGCCACAAAGCACCTGTCCCACCCATTTGTCTGTTTTCACTGATGCCTGGTCATAGTAGTACTATCCGCTCTCACTATTATGGGGAGGATCTACTGGCTTCCTTCAGTCGTGTTTTCTGAAAACCAGTGGGATTATCAAGCAAATACTGTAGGCATTGCTTTAGGATTTTAGACAAGTGACTGTCTTTAGAATTTTCTTTTGTTTGTGTTGTCTGTGAAGACTGAGGATAAACCTAATGACCTTACATACATTCGATCCCCATTTCCCCAGCAAACAGATATGCACACCTCTCCCCTGCAATTGTTGAGTCCAAAAGGAAACGATGACAAAGGAGAATCATAAGGCCATGTGAATCAGGCAGGCAAGTCCATTTTATTTTAGTGTGCCCTTCTGTTCAGTTGGCTGTTCTGCTCTGACCCACTATATTTACCCTGTCGGCTGCTCTTACTAGCAACATGCCTTTTTAATCAGCCTTCCTGGGGTCTGCATTTGATTACAGCATTTGTGTTCTATTTTGATTCTTTTGTACTGTGCCCTGTGGTGTTAGCTTGAAAGGTGTTATTTATAAAATGAAATTCTATTGTATTGCCACTTGGATTCAAAGAGGACATATAATATTAATGCAGAATGTATTTAATAATATCTTGAATCTATTAAATCAATTTCTTCATGAGAACATAAAATAGGAGGGATGCAAGTAGGTTGGTAACCCAGGTAATAAGTCTTAAGAATTACCTGACTCTCCTCCACAGGCATTCATAAAAGCTGGCATGAGAATCTTTCTCTTAACGTCACGGTTTCCGAAAGGAGGAGACTACCTTTCCTCAGCCAGACCAGTGAAGTGTGCACCTGTTTAAACATTCAATCGTGAAGACCAAACATTTTCCTAGGCCTTGGATGCAAATTTTTGACTAAGGAAACCATGAGACGAAACACGGATATGACTTTTTTACTACCTAGGAAGATTTAGGTAAAGAAGGAAATATAATCAACTGTTTCCAAGGAGCTGCTTGCAGAATTTGTAAAAAAGAAGAAAATTCATTATGTTCTTAACTTCCCTCAAAAGCAGGTTAGGAAAATTCTAGTGATACTAAGGATTGAGACAGAGTTTCCAGGGTGGCATGTTTAGAGTGACACAGGTTTCTTTATGGCTGCTGGGCCTACAGACAAATGCTTATGGATCAGACTGACTGAGTCCTCAACTTTTCTTCACTTCTAATTTTAATGCAAACTGAAGACTGGAACACTATATCACTATATCACAGCTTGCATGGCACATCTGTTGTTGTGTACATTCCACTCTTCCACCATACCCCTTTTTTTTTCCTGGTGATACATCTGAAATCATCAGTGACTAAGCTGCTGTTTAGATAAAGAATAAGGAAGGATCAGGTGTGGAAGACAGGTTAGCAATCAGGCTCTGCAGAATCTGCTAAAAGAAACTGTCACTCACAAGGGAAGCTGGTTATGCAGTCCTAGGGGGAGGGTTCCTAGATTTTTTGCCTGTTCACTTGCTCATTGTATATCTCCAGGAAATCTAGGGTCCATTTTTCTAATCACTAAAATATGGATAACTATATTTACTTCTTTCTATTTTCATTGGACTTCTTTAGGGATGGATGTGATAATGGTCTGGAAGGCTCCAAATTCTCTGCAATGAGGGTAGGATACAATTGCACAACATAATTAAAATAATAGTTCAGACCCCTTTTTAATTTCTCCAAATTCAGATATGAGAAACATTAACAAATGAATGAATTTCCTCCCCTTTGGTAATAAATCATATGCCTTCATTCATAAATCACATCCCAAACATGAGGGGCTAGGACATGTTGAGAAATATACACCTCAATCTTGAATGAAGCCAATTGCAAACTCCTTGCATGAAACAATCATGTTATTTATCTCTGTATCCATCTGGGCTCTACCATGTTGATTTGCATTATATAAGTACTTCATTAATGTTTGTTGAATTGAATTGAAAAATGAAATCATACAATTTCAGAGCTGCAAATAGCTAGAGATCATGTAAGTCCAGTTGCCTCATTTTGATGAGAAAACTGATGCTCAAACTGAGTGACTTATTCAAGTGCAATATTAATAATGTTAAGTCTTCGGAATAGTTAAAAATCTGTCACTGGAAATATATAACTCAATCAATTAAAAAAAATTTTTTTGTCAAAATAAAAAGTACTCTTCAGCTTAAATAGCCTGAAGTATTCTAATCTAGGGCTTCTGAGGTGGCGCTAG
>NW_011494787.1:5386648-5401491 GCF_000754665.1 Bison bison bison
AGGTGGCGCTAGAGGTAAAGAACCCACCTGCCAATGCAGGAAATGTTAGGAGACCTGGATTTGATCCCTGGGTCAGGAAGATCCCCTGGAGGAGGGCATGGCAACCTACTCCAGCATTCTTGCCTGGAGAATCCCCATGGACAGAGGAGCGAGGCGGGCTACAGTCCATGGGGTTGCAAAGAGTCTGATATGACTGAAGTGACTTAGCACACACACACATTCTAATCTAACCAAGGAGGCTGAAACCTAAAGCAATAAGTAAACTTCACCAAATGACCATAGACCATAAGCATGTTAGAACTCCGTTACTAAGTTGGCACATTTTACTACTATGCCTATCCCCACTCCACCAGCATATTTTTTGTGTGTAAAGTTAAGGTCTTGAAAACAAAAAGGAATTGCAAATCATTGAAATTATGTGCGATTTATGGATGTGCAATTCAAAAATTAAATTACTTTCATTTATTATTTCAGTTTACTACTTAGCAATATTGTAGATGGTAAGCCAATTTTAAATTCTAGGGTTCAGGAAACAAAGTAGGACAAGACAGTTTATCCTTGGTTAAATAGAAAGTGAGCAAGACTATGAGAAAGATAATTTCCCTTTAGTGGAAGTTACTCATTTGGTATTTGCAGAAACAAGTCTGTCTGACTCTTGCCTGAGTTGTCTGGTTGAATTTGTACCATAGCAATAAAAGCCAGTCAAATTATCCTTTTGACCAACTTAATTTTTTGTGAACAGTATTAAATTTCTTTTTCTTCACTTAAAACAATCAAGAGATTTAAATTCTTGGTTAGAATATAAACAATTGGTAGTCAGGTATTTTAATGATCTCCTAAAAATGGCAGCAGAGAGACTGGCAAAGAACAGAAACTGGACAAAAGTAAAATGTCGATTATTGTAAAGTAGGAATCTAGGAATCTCCCACGAACCACTTCACATTTTTCCAGAGCTCCTTTCACAGTAGAAATCTCTGAAGGTTACAGAGAACAGAACTTGAAGAAAAGGGGGACAAGTGATAGCAACAGACTCGATGCTTCCAATACCTGGAGGGCCTGCTGGAGGCCAACATTTGTATATTACCGAAACTTTACTCTGGAAACATAATCAGGTTTTTACAGATTAAGTTCAAATTACTAACTTGATATTTCAGCCTCCATTTCTTGCTCTACTTCCTTCAATGTCCCAGGTTCCAGTACTACCCAGCAAGTATTCCAGAGTGTAGCCACACTATATTAGTATTTCCCTTTTCTTGGCATTGCCAAGGGAGGCCTAAATTTTAATTTTCTATTCTATTATCTCCATGATTTATTAAATCATGTCTGGACTTCTGGGTTGGAATATTATGCATTCATTTACTATGATTCAATAAGCATCTATTATGTGTGAGACACTAGGAAAATAAATAGGAATAAGCCTTATTTCCTGCCTTCAAAGAATTAAGGAATTCACAATGCAGTGTCTACTTCCTATAAATAGCATATGTTCCTTTCTTAAAGCTTTTGTTCTTCTCTTAGTTGGAGTGTCCTAGTGTCGTTCTTTTATTAATCTAATTGCTTTAATTACCTCATAGCCTAGGTTATGTTCTATCATATCCATAAACTGTTTCCCAGTTTTTGTGGTCCACATTAATTCTCTTTTTTCTTCTTTTTTAGACTAGTACAGCTGGAATAGACACTATTGCCAGTCAATATCCATTCCCCAATTTCTTCCTACCTACAGACTCCTATTTTGTTCAGAGTGGCAGTGTGCTCAGTCCTGAATGATGAGTTATGATATTTCTAAGCCAATTATGACAAATCTGTTCCCTGATTTCCTTGCCTCCCTAGCAACCAAGGGGGGCCTTGGGACCCAGTTCTAGTCAATAAGATCTATGTGGCAATCTGCTTGAGAAGCTGGTTTCTGAGAAAGTTTTTTCTCTTCTGATAGAGGTAAAAAGCAATCCTTCTGCTTGCCTCTTCTCCCTTTGAATATGGACAGTACACTTCTAGCTGCAGCAGCTGTTTTGTGACCATAAAGCAACAAACGTGAAATAAGAAATAAAAAAGCAAAGAGAAACACAGAGATGTTGGCCCTCACTTTATCACATACCAGCAGCTCTTTATCTCTGGACTTGTTATGTGAGAAGCACAAACCCCTACTGTTTAAGACACTCAGGTCAGAATTTTTGCTACAGAACACATTTCTAACCAAGAAATAACTTTCATAAGTTGAATTATCCAAACTATTCTTCCTAACTAGACGGTAATCATCAGTCACATTCTTGGTATGTAATAAATATTCATTGGCTTCATATCTTGATTATATATACTAGACATTCAATAAATGTAATGAAATGCTGACTCTGAAAGCAAAGGGGAAATCTGTATTGAGAAAGGAGGATTAAACCAGGTCAAAACAGAAAAAAACAGTCTAAAATAAGAAGTTCTATGACGAGAATTTGTTACAACCTAGTTCAGTTAGTAATAAAATAAAAACAAACTTGTAAAAGTTTTCTAAAAATAGTCAAAATGTATTTTAAGTAAGAAAGAAGACATTAAGAAGTCCCAAAGGCATGGATATTTTAAAGAAGAGATGATACAAATAAGATTTCTATTAAATATAGAGAAGACAATGCAATGCAGTTCTGATTCTGTTAAAACTAAGCGAGGAGCCGGCACTCGTTAAGTAGCACTAACAAGACGTTTTCTCTGTCCCTCAGGTAGCGTGGTTGCGACTCACGCAAATACTCCAGACTCCTCAGCATGCTAACTAGTTTCCAAAATCTTTCACCTGACGTTTGAACCCATGAATGAGGAAACTATTAGAGCATTTGCTTTGGGAGAAAAGGCTACATAAGTTAGGACAGAAACTATTTTCAAGTATTCCAAGTATTCCAAATAATGGGGAACTGTTGAAGAGAGAAATAAGTAGCTTTGGGTCGTTTTAGGTTAGTGACCTTAAATATAAGGTGTGATTTAATCAGAAGCCAGAGTAATCATGGCAGGAGGTGGGGAAAAAGACTCAGCTGCCTGGAGTTTGGGAGGACTTTGGTGGCAGTTTTCAGTTCAAGCTAAAACGGAGCTAAAACTGCAGGATTCTGTCAGAAGCTCCACAAACAAAGGGCTGCATTATGTAACGCATCTTGTATTCCTTTGTGAACTAGTCCACAACAAAGTTTCATTAGTTCCCCACCCGCCAAGACATTTTACCACTTCCAGGCTGCAACTTTTTGTCCAAAAGGGAAACTTTCTACCTCAAATTAAAAGTTTAAATTGTAAGAAAACTGACATTTTCCCATGAACTTAATCAAGTCAATCTGAACTTCATACAGACCAGGAAAATTTTACTTCTTAAGCAAGGTATTGTTTTGCTTAGTTGCTCAGTCGTGTCCAACTATTTGGGACCCCATGGACTGTAGCCTGCCAGACTCCTGTCCATGGCAATTCTCCAGGCAAGAATATTGGAGTGGGTTGCCATGCCCTCCTCCAGGGAATCTTCCCAACCCGGGGATCGAACCCAGGTCTCCCACATTGCAGACGGATTCTTTACCGTCTGAGCCACCAGGGAAGCCCTGGTGGACCAATGTAATTTCATTTGAAGAATTTCCAAATAACTCAGCAATAATTAAAAATAGTTATCAAATTCTCTCTTGAGTTATCAAACTCTCTCATTTTCTGATAATGTTATTCTGTTAAGCACACCAATTCTCTGAGGGTCACTGTTCAGTATAGCAGTTTATTGGCAAAATAGGAAGACAGCATGTTGCATGCATGGTATATAGCAATACAATCTCTAAATACTATCTTTTCTTCAAAATAAAATTCATTTGTGCCGGTCATGAGGATATTTTAAGATTAAATACAGTCCTACATTATCAAATTTAATTTTTGTATATAAAAATCCTTTGCTTAGCAGTTTAATTACTTTATCAATTACTAATGTAGTAGTATATAAAGGAGATCAAACCAAGCAAAGGAGAAGAGAGTGACAGTGGATGAGATGGTTAAATAGCATCATTGACTCAATGGACATGAATTTGAGCAAACTCCAGGAGACAGTAGAGGACAGAGGAGCCTGGAGTGGTCCATGGGGTAGCAAAGAGTCAGACATGACTTCGTGACTGAAAAATGTAGTATTATATAATATTTTGATCAACTGTAGAAATTTATCTATTGGATAGATTTTTCCCTCTTGACATTTCAAATGTTTGCTTAATGCCTGTTAGTTAGACCCCTCTGAAAGTGACTAAGTTTTACTGGGGAATACTTCATGAGAACTGGGATTCAGGGCAACTTACTGGTAAGGTATATGTATATAGATTTTCATCCTTCTGGGCTTTGTTCATTCAAAATGCATCACTCTGGAACCAAGAATTATGTTCTGTAAGTTGAGTAATCATATCTCTCCATTTAGTCAGGATAGTTTCAGTGGAACAGTGGCCACGTTCATTCTCAAAAGTGCCCTCATTTGGATGATAAATTATGGGATTATCCTACACATAAGCTTTAAAAAAGTTACTTATAACATCATTTATAGTCATAATGATTGTCTTTAGGGCAAATTAAAATAGTCACTATTGGTCCACTTCTGTAAAGTGAAAGAGATAAACTATTAAAATAAAACTTGATTGCTTTAATCCCAATGCTTCCACCAGAGAGATTTTATGATATGAAAGTTTAAGATAAGAATAATTTTGGAAAGTCATATTTTTATGGATTATTTACCATAACTAATTTTAGGCAGTACTGGGGTGGCTTACGGAGAAGGCAATGGCAACCCACTCTAGTACTTTTGCCTGGAAAATCCCATGGACGGAGGAGCCTGGTAGGCTGCAGTCCATGGGGTCGCTAGAATCAGACACGACTGAGCGACTTTACTTTCACTTTTCACTTTCATGCATTGGAGAAGGAAATGGCAACCCACTCCAGTGTTCTTGCCTGGAGAATCCCAGGGACGGGGAAGCCTGGTGGGCTGCCGTCTATGGGGTCGTGCAGAGTCAGACACGACTGAAGTGACTTAGCAGTAGCAGCAGGGGTGGCTTAGCCCTATTTCATGCAAGAAGGTATATCTGCACCTAAAATTTGCTCTAATGAAAAAAGCACAAGATCTGAAATACAATTCTTTAACTCTAGGATTTGAATCCTAATTCAACTATTTGCTCAGTTGTCAAATTCAAATGATCTCTGTGAGCATCATCATTATTAATCCCTTCTAAGCTACCTTTAAGGGCATTTTATAAATTAGAAGTGAAAGAGCTATATATTCTATAAAAACCTGGCATGATTTCAAAGTAGTTGTTATTCTTTTTATAATAAAGACAGTTTTTGGATGGACTTCAGAAAAATTGTCCACAACAACGAAGATTGAGTCACACATGTGGGAACAGGAGTCTGTCTCTAGAATCTTCTTTTATGGCTTCATCACATTTCTGGGTAATACCTGTGAGTGGACTTTGATGGCTCACAAAGATCTAAGGGGGAAAGATGAATAGACTCTGTGCACAGAGGCCAGAGAATGAAAGTCTGAAATTTCAAGTGTACAATTCTGATCAAATGTTTTGTTAGTGGTTTCATGAGTTTCTGATACAGATCAGTGAAAGTGAAAGTTGCTTAGTTGTGTCCAACTCTTTGCGACCCCATGGACCCATGGAATTCTCTAGACCAGAATACTGGAGTGGGTAGCCTTTTCCTTCTCCAGGAGATCTTTCCAACCCAGGGACTGAACCCAGGTCTCCTGCATTGCAGGCGGATTCTTTACCAGCTGAGCCACAAGAGAAGCCACCTGATACAGATAATCTTTCTTCAAAATGGGAGCTAGGGGAGCTAGAGTAGGAATTAATTTGTGGAGCAGAGCAATTTTCTCTTTGCTCATCACATTTTAAAGAGATTCCTAGATCCCTACTGATATGTTCCTCTTTCTTCGTGTGGATCAGTCCCCTCTTTCTCCTCTGAAATATTAAATTCTTTGGCCCAGAAAAAATTCTAAGTGTTCAAAGTTAATTCTCTTGATCTGACATTAAAATTATATGGAAAGTTTTTAAAAAAAATTTTTCCTTTATATTTATGTAATTAAATGATTTTATTTTTAAAAGGTCTCTAACCTTTCCCTCAATTAAAAAATAAGCATTTATTTCTTTTAGTAATTATAGGAAAGTTCTTACAAATTCTTCTTTATTTAAATAATTAAATGGATAAATACACTAAATGGAGAGTTAATCCTTTAATGTATGGCATTTTTGTCTGTTTAAATGGACTACTGTGAAATTTAGGGCTCTAGTACCTAATTGGAGGCCCAAGAACCTTCAGGTTTATACAAAGTTCTATCAAGCAACTCTCTAATAATTCTGTTTTAAATATGTACTATTTGCAAAGGTTACTGGTAGGATAAATAGAGATGTGAATGGTAAGAGCTTGCAGATGGAAGAGGAATGTCAAGGCTGTACTTGATACCCCTGAGCTGACAAAGAGCTCTGGAAATGTCCCCATCCCTTAGAGAAAAAAATCTCTCTTACACATTCCTTCTATTAGAAGTTCATTTGTGTTTAACAAATCCCTCTTTTAAAATGCAAATCTGCCTTGTGAACCCATAAACCTCATTCACACCTTATTAGTTACTTCGATGTTCTAGAATCTGATCAACACTTAACTGATATTGGCAATCTGGGAATGAACAAATAGCTCAGGTTGGGACAAGGGAAATTTGGGTAGAGTGGGGCTGGAGGTGGTAGGGTAAGGCTTTCATTTGTGGGCAATAGTGAAGTGAAAGTCACTCAGTTGTGTCCGACTCTTTGAGACCCCTTGGACTATAGAGTCCATAGAATTCTCCAGGCTAGAATACTGGAGCGGGTAGCCTTTCCCTTCTCCAGGGGATCTTAACAACCCAGGGGTGGAACCCAGGTCTCCCACATTGCAGGCAGATTCTTTACCAGCTGAGCCACAAGGGAAGCCCAAGAATACTGGAGTGGGTAGCCTTTCCCTTCTCCAGGGGATCTTTCCAACCCAGGAATTAGACTGGGGTCTCCTGTATTGCAGGCAGATTTCTTACCAGCTGAGCTACTAGGGAAGTCCTTGTGGGCAATAGGGCATACTGATATTTTGCAGTTTTGTCCAGGGGAGTGGCAGTAGCTTGGTGTACTACAAAACGAGCACTTTTCTTGATTGCCAATGCCTGACTGAGATCAGAACAAGTCTGGAAGCCTGAAAATTTTCAGGTTTCAAATATTTAGCCATAGCAAGTTAATTGAATTTACTCTTTCCTGAAAACCTTTCTAGCTAATTCTCACTATTTCTCCAACAGCAACCTTGGATTCTAAGACCCATGGTTCAGCCTCCCAGATTCAAAGCTCAACTGAATTCCACCCCACCCCGACAAAAAGAATTTGAATGCGGTCCAGTCCTTTTTCATTGTCTCACTGGTCATTCACAGTTTTGGAGATTATGGTTGGTATGTAATCCTAGAATATACTGTAAGCAGTT
Source organism: Bison bison bison (assembly GCF_000754665.1). Classification (NCBI taxonomy): domain Eukaryota; kingdom Metazoa; phylum Chordata; class Mammalia; order Artiodactyla; family Bovidae; genus Bison; species Bison bison. The sequence goes on from NW_011494787.1 coordinate 5,394,107, forward strand.
TCAGAAGAATATAAGATGATGTATTATTTATATATCTGTTTTAGTAACTGCCATTCAATCTGATATCAAAAGGTTGCAAAATTTGAATTAGACTTCAGTTGAATTAAACTGCAAGTCCTAGTTAGACAGAAATTCAAGGAAAAATATTTTATGACATCTTAAACCATTATTAATCACCTCTCCTTTTATATGAAAAATAAATATGCTAAAATCTTCATTGTTAAGAAAGGGGGTCATCTTTCCCGCCAAAATGGCTAATTTTAGTTTTTATGTGGTTGGATACATTTGTAAACTATTACATGAAAACATATGGTTGGAACATGCTTATTCCTTCATGAGTATTCTTTTGAGGCTGCAAAATTTCCCTTAGTTGTTCCATGTGCTAGTTTGTTGTGCTGATGGCTTCTTGTTCTAAATAGTTTTCTTCCTTTTCCATACTTAATGAAATAAATTCTAATATGGAAAAAAAAAAAAGAATCCCTTTAAGGAAGATCTCTTTCTTGTAGATGTAGGCTGGGAACTGACATAGGTCACAGAGGGACAGCAAACATTATGTCACACATTCTTCAAGTAATTGATCTCTTTGAGGTTTATTCACCTGAACGTATTTTGACAAGTAGTGAAGCAATAGTGGGAAAGGGATCACTGGTGTGGCTAATTTTCAGTTACCTGTAAAGTGCTAAACACATTTTTCTTTTTATTTCTTACTATCTACACACATTTCTGATTCATAAGATCAGTGAACTACCATTTTAAGCTATGTCATCAATAACGAACAGTGAAAAGTTCCAAAGGTATTAAAACTTCACAAAGCCTGATCTTGGACTTTGAGTATATGATTCTCAGTTGATACTTGAGTATAATAGTCAACTGTTAAATTGGCATGGTTGAAGTGAAGGTCTTTCAAATAGAAGGGTATTGAAGAAAAACTGAGATTCCCTCCAACTATTTAATCTGATTTTTTCTTACTTTATATTTTGTCCTTACCTTTCCTTATAATACTCCACCTTTTTCCCCTATGTGTATTTACTTCCATATCTTCTCAATTCTGCTTGATAGAGAGGCTTTACTGTTTTGGCATATGAATGATTCTCTATAAATGCTTGTTGAATGTACAAATCCACTTGAACAAATATTTTGAAAGAAAAAATAGAAAAACTTTAAAATAAGCAAATTAACAAATCTACAACCTTGGGGGGGGGGGGAAATCCATGAAAGAAACAAAATGATTAATAATTTTAAGTATATTAGGAAGGATGAAGCCAGAAAGTTAAAAATTAGAAATCATAGAATTAGAAAAAAAAAAAAGAAATACAGTTTGACACAATTGAAAGCACATGCAGAAGGAAGCTAATATATTGATTATTAACAGAATTCAATGGAAAGACTGAAATTAGAATGCTAGTATTATTGTATCAAAGCAGAAAGTTATTTCCTTTTCCTCCAACTCTAAAGATAAAATAAAATTCTCTAATGTCACCGAGAACAGAATAGAGCATAACATTTGGGATTTAAGAGTTGCAGTACTAGTTGTTCAAGGTAAGCCACATTGGGCTGTGTGGTTCTGGCTTCCAAGATGACCCTCAATGACCCCTGCTGGCTGGTATTCACACTCTTGTGTAGTCCAACCTACAACTCCTATCAGGGTTGACTTGTGTGACCAAACAATGTGGCAAAAGTGATTTGTATGACTCTTAATTTGAGGTTAGGAAATCCATTGCTCCTCTCTTTCTGCTTTTTGATCACTCACTGTGAAGTCAGCCTCCATATTGTGAAGACACTTAAGCAAATTAACAAATTGGAGGTCCACATGGCAAGAAACTGAGACAAAGAGTCAACACTGACTTCTGCTCCATGTGAGTTAGCCACCTTGGAAGTGGATCTTCTAGCCCCAGTCAAGCTTTCAGATGGCTGCAGCCTCTGCTGACATCTTGAAATCAGAATCACAAAAATGAAAGATCTGAAACCAGAACCACCCTGCTAACCTGCTCCTGAATTCCTGATCATGAGAGATTCCTGAGAGATAACACATGTTCTCTTTTAAGTTACTATGGTCTTGAGGGTTTTTTTTTGTTCTTTTTTTTAGCAATAGATAACTACGGTAATCTATGTGTGCACCAGGAGACTCCACAGAGACTAAGCCAGACCTACCTTTGAGTGTTTGAGGTATGGGTCAGCAGTGGACTGCCACAGGGGCAGGGGCTCTGGGTGCAGTAGACCTGGGTTTGGCATAAGCCCTCCTGGAGGAGGTCGCCATTAACCCACCATAGAGCCACCAGAACTTACACAGGACTGGGGAAACAGACTTTTCGAGGACACAAACAGAACCTTGTGCACACCAGGACCCAGGAAAAAGGAACAGTGACCCCACAAGAGACTGACCCAGACTTGCCTGTGAGGGTCCAGGAGTCTCTGGCAGAGGCGTGGGTTGGTGGTGGCCTGCTGCAGGGTTGGGGGCACTGAGTGTGGCAGTGGGTGCACGGGACCTTTTGAAGGAGATTGCCATTATCTTCATTACCTCCTCCATACTTTGGTCTCAGGTCAACAACAGGGAGGGAACACAGCCCCGCCCATCAACAAAAAATTAGATTAAAGATTTACTGAGCATGGCCCCGCCCATCAGAACAAGACCCTGTTTCCTCCTGTCAATCAGTCTCTCCCATCAGGAAACCTCTTATCTTTATCCATCAGAGGGCAGATGGAATGAAAACCACAATCAGAGAAAACTAATCAAACTGATCACATGAACGACAGCCTTGTCTAATTCAATGAAACCATAAGCCATGCCGTGTAGGGCCACCTAAGATGGATGGGTCATGGTGGAGAGTTCTGACAAAATGTAGTCCACTGGAGAAGGGAACGCCAAACCACTTCAGTATCCTTGCCTTGAAAATCCCATAAACAGTATAAAAAGGCAAAAAGATAGGACACTGAAGGCAAAAAGACAGGACACTGAAAGATGAACTCCCCAGGTCGGTAGGTGTCCAATATGCTACTGGAGATCAGTGGAGAAATAACTCCAGAAAGAATAAAGAGACAGAGCCAAAGCAAAAACAACACCCAGCTGTGGATGCGACTAGTGATAGAAGTAAAGTCCGATGCTGTAAAGAACAATATTGTATAGGAACCTGGAATGTTAGGTCCATAAATCACAGTAAATTGGAAGTGGTCAAACAGGAGATGGCAAGAGTGAACACCAACATTTTAGGAATCAGTGAACTAAAATGGACTGGAATGGGTGAATTTAACTCAGATGATCATTATATCTACTACTGTGGGCAAGAATCCCTTAGAAGAAATGGAGTAGCCCTCATAGTCAACAAAAGAGTTCAAAATGCAGTACTTGGAAGCAATTGCAAAAATGACAGAATGATCTCTGTTCATTTCCAAGGCAAATCATACAATATCACAGTAATCCAAGTCTATGCCCCAACGAGTAATGCTGAAGAAGCTGAAGTTGAACAGTTCTCTGAAGACCTACAAGACCTTCTAGAACTAACACCCCCAAAATATGTCCTTTTCATTATAGGGGCCTGGAATGCAAAAGTAGGAAGTCAAGAGATACCTGGTAACCAGTGAAGTTGCTCAGTCGTGTCTGACTCTTTGTGACCCCATGGACTGTAGCCTACCAGGCTCCTACATCCATGGAATTTTCCAGGCAAGAGTACTAGAGTGGGTTTCCATTTCCTTCTCTAAGGGATCTTCTCAACCCAGGGATCGAACTCAGGTCTCCCACATTGCAGGCAGACACTTTACTGTCTGAGCCACCAGGGAAGCTCTATTTGGTCCATACACCTGTTTTAATAGCTTACGGTGGATATCTGGAGCTGACTGAGTGAGAAACCTGTCTTTAAGATCACTCATCCCTCTTCACTTTCGGAATCAATGTCAGTCAGTCTGTGAAGGGCTCCTCTCAGTCTATCTAGGAATTTACCAGGAGCTTCCTTCTCCTGCTGTTCCATGTTTGCCAATTTGGCATAGTTTAAAGTCTGAAAGACACGGGAATACCAGAGCACCTGACCTGCCTCTTGAGAAACCTATATGCAGGTCAGGAAGCAACAGTTAGAACTGGACATGGAACAACAGACTTGTTCCAAATAGGAAAAGGAGTATGTCAAGGCTATATATTGTCACCCTACTTATTTAACTTATATGCAGACTACATCATGTCAGGCTGGATGCAGCACAAGATGGAATCAAGATTGCCGGGAGAAATATTAATAACCTCAGATATGCAGATGACACTACCCTTATGGCAGAAAGCGAAGAACTAAAGAGCCTCTTGATGAAAGTGAAAGAGGAGAGTGAAAAAGTTGGCTTAAAACTCAACATTCAGAAAACTAAGATCATGGCACCCAGCCCCATCCCTTCATGGCAAATAGGTGGGGAAACAATGAAAACAGTAAGAGACTTTATTTCTGGGGGCTCCAATATCACAGCAGATGGTGACTGCAGCCATGAAATTAAAAGACACTTGCTCCTTGGAAGAAAAGCTATGACCAACCTAGACAGCCTATTAAAAAGCAGAGACATGGGCCGTCTAGTCAAAACTATGGTTTTTCCAGTAGTCATGTATGGATATGAGAGTTGGATGATAAGGAAAGCTGATCACAGAAGAATTGATGCTTTTGAACTGTGGTGTTAGAGAAGACTCTTGAGAGTCCCTTGGACTGCAAGGAGATCAAACCAGTCAATCCTAAAGGATATCAGTCCTGAATATTCGTTGGAAGGACTAATGCTAAGGCTGAAGCTCCAATACTTTGGCCACCTGATGAGAAGAACTGACTCCTTTGAAAAGACCCTGATGCTGAGAAAGATTGAAGGTGAGAGGAGAAGGGGACAACAGAGGATGAGATAACAGAATAGCATAACTGTCTAGATGGACATGAGTTTGAGTAAGCTCTGGGAGTTGGTGATGGACAAGGAATCCTGGTGTGCTGCAGTTCATGGGGTCCCAAAGAGTTGGACATGACTGAGTGACTTAACTGAACTGAAATAAGGTAATGATTGTGGCTTTTTTTTTTTTTTTGTACCTCTGGTATATGGAATTAGATGAATCATAATCCTTGGTACATGATACATGCTCCTTACTGGACCTCATCTAGCCTACTTTATTCATGTAGTTTTTTTTTCAAAATTAATTAATAAACACTAGTGCCTGGAGAATCCCAGGGATGGGGGAGCCTGGTGGGCTACAGTCCATGGGGTCACATAGAGTCAGACACGACTGAAGCGATTTAGCAGCAGCAGCAGCAACAGCAGCAGCAGCAGCAAACTATGTCCCTGAAAGAAGAGTTAGGAGCTTTTGAATAACCTACATCTATTGCCCTAGCTCTGCTCATTTACACTCTTGCCTCTTCCACCCAAGATAGCCATTATTCTGATTCTTAAGTCTATCATTTCTTTGTTTCCCTTTTCATGTAGTTTCATCTCATCTATCGGTATTCTTAAATTTATGTTTGCATGTGTATAGAAGTATACATATATACATATACATATACATGGGCTTCCCTGGTGCCTCAGTGATAAAGAATCTGCTTGCAATGCAGGAGAGGCAGGATGTGCAGGTTCCATACCTGGGTCAGGAAGATCCCCTGGAAGAGGAAATGGCAATCTACTCCAGTATTCTTGCCAGGAGAATCCCATGGACAAAGGAGCCTGGCCGACTACAGTCCTTGGGACCACGAAGAGTTTGAGACAACCGAAGCAACTGAGCAAACATGCATGCATTTGTATATGTACAATTATTATGTATGCAGTGTGTATATAGTTCGATTGCTTTTAACTTTATGTGTGCGAGTGCTCAGTTATGTGGGACTCTTTGCAACCCCATGGGCTGTAGCCCGCCAGGCTCCTGTGTCCATAGAATTTTACAGGCAAGAATACTGGGGTGGGTTTCCATTTCCTACTCCAGGAGATATTCCCCACTCAGGGACTGAACCTACATCTCCTGTGTCTCCTGCATTGGCAGGTGGATTCTTTACCCCTGAGCCACCTGGTAAGCCCACTTTTAGCTCTATAAAATGCTACTATGCACTATATAATGCTTTGAGATTTAATTATTTTCACTTAATATTACAATGTTGAAATTTACCCATGTTGCACATCACTGCAGGGCTTCCCAGGTGGTGCTAGTGGTAAAGAACCCGCCCGCCAACATCGGAGACAGAGACACTGGTTCAGTCCCTGGGTGGGGAAGATCCCCTGGAGAAGGGCATGGCAACCCACTCCAGTTTTCTTGCCTGGAGAATCCCATGGACAGAGGAGCCTGGCGGGCTACAGTCCATAGGGTCACAAAGAGTTGGAGACAACTGAAGCGACTTAACTCACAGGCAGGCTCGCATATCACTGCAGTTCATTCATTCTGTGTCTAACTATCCATCTATTGATGTTGCTAATGTTGCTATCGATGTGGTAAGAAAGCCAGAAAAATGGGACTAATAAGCCCTTATATTTGGAATTATGTAGTTTTGAGTAGGCAGGATAAAGTATATTTAGGACATAATTTAAATGAATTCACTAGCTCTAGAAATGAAAAAATAATCAGAAGATTAATATTAAAATTAAAAAATCTTTCTCTATGGATAATGGATATTCAATAGCATATTTTTTAAACCCTACACACATCATAAATATAACATAGTTTGTTATATACAGACATGTGGGCCCCACAGTTGTTTGTTGAAGTGATTATTACAAATATTAAAGGCATATGAAAATATAGTAAAAGTTCCCTGTATAAAAGTAAAATGTTAATATTCTAAAGGACTCATTGTAGGAGACTATACTGGTGAGTGAATACAAAAATCACCTACTCTTTAAAAATTCACATAATACATTTTTATGTAAATAATAAGTATGTACAGAAATTTTCTTTATTACCAACTGTTCTCAAACACATATGCATTATCAAAGAATTCCTGTATATGATTAACTAATAGCTCCTTTAAACCTTATAACTACAATCCAAAGCATTAATGACAAATATAATTAAATATCTAGCCAAATGGTGAGGATCTCTCAAACTCACCTCTCACCCTTTTCCCAATCACTCAAAGACTACATTCCTTTGTCTTGATAGCACTATCTGGAAGCTAGACTCATTCGTTAATTCCAAAAATGTTTCAACTGTATTTGTTTCAGTCAGCTGTTTCCTGGTATCTTTTAGGCTAGCATCAGTTTACAATGGATAGTATTTTTGAAATTCAATGTTATTTTATTTTAATATTATTATTAGTTCCCCCACTTTCACTCTCTTCCCCAACCCACCCAGCGCCTCAAGAGGGGGTGTTGAGTCATAGCTATTTAATGACTCCTATGAAGAAGGCTGAGCGCTGAAGAATTGATGCTTTTGAACTATGCTGTTGGAGAAGACTCTTGAGAGT
>NW_011494787.1:5401591-5401772 GCF_000754665.1 Bison bison bison
GACCACCTGACCTGCCTCTTGAGAAACCTATGTACAGGTCAGGAAGCAACAGTTAGAACTGGACACGGAACAACAGATTGGTTCCAAATAGGAAAATGAGTACGTCAAGGCTGTATATTGTCACCCTGCTTATTTAACTTATATGCAGAGTACATTGTGAGAAATGCAGGGCTGGATGCAG
>NW_011494787.1:5401955-5421903 GCF_000754665.1 Bison bison bison
CTGGCGTGCTGCGATTCATGGGGTCGCAGAGTTGGACACGACTGAGTGACTGAACTGAACTGAACTGAAGCTAAACAAATTCTGAAAGAGATGAGAATACCAGACCACCTGACCTGCCTCTTGAGAAACCTATGTACAGGTCAGGAAGCAACAGTTAGAACTGGACACGGAACAACAGATTGGTTCCAAATAGGAAAATGAGTACGTCAAGGCTGTATATTGTCACCCTGCTTATTTAACTTATATGCAGAGTACATTGTGAGAAATGCAGGGCTGGATGCAGCACAAGTTGGAATCAAGATTGCCAGGAGAAATATCAATAACCTCAGATATGCAGATGACACCACCCTTATGGCAGAAAGTGAAGAAGAACTAAATAGCCTCTTAATGAAAGTGAAAGAGGAGAATGAAAATGTTGGCTTAAAGCTCAACATTCAGAAAACTAAGATCATGGCATCCAGTCCCATTACTTCATGGCAAATAGATGGGAAACAGTGGAAACAGTGGCTGAGTTTATTTTGGGGGGCTCCAAAATCACTGCTGATGGTGATTACAGCCATGAAATTAAAAGACGCTTACTCCTTGGAAGGAAACTTATGACCAACCTAGATAGCATATTAAAAAGCAGAGACATTACTTTGTCCACAAAGGTCCGTCTAGTCAAGGCTATGGTTTTTCCAGTGGTCATGTATGGATGTGAGAGTTGGACTCTAAAGAAAGCTGAGTGCCGAGGAATTGATGCTTTTGAACTGTGGTGTTGGAGAAGACTCTTGAGAGTCCCTTGGACTGCAAGGAGATCCAACCAGTCCATCCTAAAGGAGATCAGTCCTGGGTGTTCATTGGAAGGACTGATGCTGAAGCTGAAATTCCAGTGCTTTGGCCACCTCATGCGAAGAGTTGACTCACTGGAAAAGACTCTGATGCTGGGAGGGATTGGGGGCAGGAGGAGAAGGGGACGACAGAGGATGAGATTGGCTGGATGGCATCACAGACTTGATGGACATGAGTCTGAGTGAACTCCGGGAGTTGGTGATGGACAGGGAGGCCTGGTGTGCTGTGATTCATGGGGTCACAACAAGTCGGACACGACTGAGCGACTGAACTGAACTGAAGCTAAACAGACTTCTAATACAAGTAGATTTTTGTTATGGAGTAGCCAAATTAATTTTATCCATTAAATTAGGATTTATATAGCCACTTGGCTTTACAAAATAGACACAATCACTTTCTCTGACTTGATAAAATCACAAAGAATGTGTATGAAGCCTATAGAACAGGAGATATTTCGTGCTCAGTTCTTCACTGAACGAATCATTTAGATGGAGGACTAGAGGAAAAAGATTGATGGAATAGAACCTTCAACTACGGTATCAAGTCCAGAGCATGGTCAGAAAAGAATGCAGAAGATTAGCAGGATTACTGAAGGCAATCAGAAAAACTGACAGAAAAGAGTTACTTTTTTATGCTTAGTCATTTTCCTAAGGCCTTTTATTAAAAAAAAAAAAAAAGGATAAATATTTTAGGAACAAATTTTTCTCAAATTTCTCAGTTTTCAAAAAATCTCCACACAAAAATATCTATGTGAAAAGCAGCTAAGAAGGAAGACAACAGGAGTCTATAGACCAAAAAGGAGGTTACCCAAGCCACCCCTTGCCATGATACCCTCTCTCATAGGATTATAGTGAATGGGAGAAATTAGGAAAACATTGATTTGGAGATGAAAATAAAACGTGGAAACTCTAGTTTAAAGAAAGCAAAAAGCCTATCTTTTCTCCCTTGTACTAGAGTTTGTATTTGGAAAAGGGTCTAGTTTCTCCTAATGAAAACTACTTCCTAATGAAAACTACTTCCTAATGAAAACTCCACTAGGAACATTTGCAATAGTCATGGCACGAGGCAATGGCAGTGGAAAAGAGAGATCCGTTTTAAGATCTTCTTTGGAGGTTGAATTGATAGAATGTGCTCAAGCTATATTGAACAATAAGCCCAAAATAGAATAATCTCTTTCTTCCCTTCTATTGTATATTGGAGAGTTAGTTGACTTTTATAGTGCAAATATAAAGAAAACAAAAGTTTCATTCAATCTTCTGTAATCATGCCAATCTAATTTGCTATTAAATTTCCATTCAAATGTTCTATTTTGTTTAGTTACAAGGGATATGATCCTCTTAAACATTCCCAGACAGTTTGTATGGAAGTCAGTTGCTAAGGGTATTCCTAAGGGAAACTGCAAAACGTTGGAAGATAAACAACCTCAGTAAAATATGCAGATTAAGTGAAGGGGAAGGCTTAAGAGTTACCTTTAGTAAGCAAAAGAAAAGTCTTAGAATTCTGGGCTAGAGTTGCTAATCACTTACTGGAAGAAACTTTGTCAAGGTAGTTATACACTTCTTAAAAAGGGAGGACTTTTACGTTTTTCCTCTTAGGAATAAAGGTACAAGTTATCACGGAGGAAGCTGAAGAGGAATGCTCATCACTCCCCACCTTACAATGTTCCTTTTCTTCTTCCCTCTGCCTCTAAAGTTCTTCCTTTGGTAACCGAGAAAAGGAACTAAGAATAGGAAGCTTAGACGACAATTAGAGGTCTCAAAGTCTAAAGTGAGGTTAAACTTCTAGGAAAAGCTTTTGGCAATTTACTAAGTTTGAGTGGAAAAAACCAAGTGATATGCTAAGAAAAGCATTGGTTTTGGGTCAGACAGCTGTGAATTTGAAACCAACTCTACTAGTTATTATCAGTATGACCTTGAGCAAGTTAACCAGCCTGTTTAAATCATGATCATCTCTAAGATGGTGATTACCTATATGTTATACATACTATGCAGGTACTCAGTAAGTACTAAGTACTTCTCTGCTGCTGCTGCTGTGCTGCTAAGTCGCCTCAGTTGTGTCCGACTCTGTGCGACCCCACAGACAGCAGCCCACCAGGCTCTGCTGTCCCTGGGATTCTCCAGGCAAGAACACTGGAGTGGGCTGCCATTTCCTTCTCCAATGCATGAAAGTGAAAAGTGAAAGTGAAGTAGCTCAGTCATGTCCGACTCTTAGCGACCCCATGGACTGCAGCCCACCAGGCTCCTCCGTCCATGGGATTTTCCAGGCAAGAGTACTGGAGTGAGTCACCAGTACTTCTCTAGTATCTCTCTAAACCAGATTTGGAGTAAAGAGCTAGTAATCATGGCATTTACGTGAGAGAAAGGAAAGATGTCTAGTCCTGAGAACACGCACTGTCTGTAACAATCATTTGACAATTGACCAGATGGTACTTTGTTGACATCCCTTTATTTGCTAATTGATAAAATGTTAGAAGTAGAAGAAAAAAGATTAATTTCCATCATTTGAAAATAAACTAAAGATCAGAACTAAGAAACAGAAAACAGTACTAGATTATTTTTAAGGTTAATCCTTTAGAGATTTTTCACAATTATATCATGTTTAGGGTTCCCACATTAAAGAACATATTTTCCACTTATACTTCAATATGGTTGTAATATCAGAAGAGTAAAAAGATGTACTTTTAATGTAAATATTCCCTAAATTTTGTGCTATGTTTTATAGTCATTTTACCTGTATTAATGAACTTGTTATGATAGTCTTTCCATTATTGCCTTAGCACTCCAGTTAATAAAAAAGTTTACTAAAGAAATTATTAGTTAAGATAACTAATATTTATTATTTGTTACATACTAGACATTGTATTAATCACAGTCTTATTAGTATTTTAATTCTATTAACAATTATGAACATATTATATATAGTATAATAAAAATAGGGACCATTTATTGAATGATTACTGTGTACCACATTTTGCTAAGCATTTTATATACATTTTAAATTAATATTTTCACAGTTAATAGTTTTCATTAACCTAATGGGTTAAGTACAGTAAGATAAACGAGGAGACATGATAATCTTTTAGTAAGGAAAAACTCAGCACACCCTATCTTCCAAGCACTGATAGGCTAGAATGGTAGTATCTTAGAATTGAAAGTGCCAATCAAAAAAGTGTACTCTTAACTACTTTATTAATTTGTGTTCTATACAATAGCAAAGTTATATTACATAGGATTGGCTTCCCCCTAAAAGACAGCACTGATAAATTATATACAATAAATTATTAGAATAACAGCTTAATAGAGGAATGAAATTCTATCTAAAGTACAGAGAAAGTTTAGAAAATCCAAATACTTTAGGTTGTCTAGAATTTGTCCTAATGTATCTTAAAGTTCATAAGTATAGTTGGCAAAGGTCAATGACACTGTCAAAGGAATTACCTTTAAGTTTCAACACAAGGGCAACAAACGCAAACAATGCAAATATAGAAAGTAATGCTTCCAAAATAAAAGTACAGCAAATATTATGATTTACTCCAGCTCTTACAGGAGTAAAGAGTTGACTAAACCAGAAGGCTCAAAAATATGTCAGTATCTTAAAACAATACAACTTTAAGCAGTTGACCAGTATGTTACTAAATAAATGATTCCAATTACATTTGAAGTGTCTCCCAGTTCAAAAATTTAACCTATATTCATCCGTTTAATGGCAACTCACTCCAGTATTCTTGCTGGAAAATCCTGTGGACAGAGGAGCCTGGCAGGCTACAGTCTGTGTGGTCCTAAAGAGTTGAATATGACTGAGCGCGCGCGCACACACACACACACACACACACACACACACACATACACACACACATATCAATTTCCTATCTCCCTAGATAATATAATAATTTACTTATACCATAGTTTAATCTGGCAGAGAAGCCAAAGAGGACATGATATTCTTTCATAGTTGCTTTACTTTAGTGCAAGGAATACAATATAAACCATATGGAAAACCTTACTTCTGTGTGTATGTGTGTGTGTGTCCCCACAAAGTTAGAAACATTCAAGAGAAATTGATAAATTAAAAAAGATAAATAGATTCCAGAAATGTAGTTTTTGAAAAGCTAATTACACATAAAAGGGTTATTAAAAATGAAAGAGTTAGAAAATCTTCTGAGCTTTTTGAATAAGAAAATGTGGAATTCCAGCTGATTTTTTTCTGAAGAAACTACTAACAATGTTGTAGATCTACAAAACCTAAAAGGGTGCACAATGGATTCGAGTCTCTGCTTTGTGACACATGGGTATGCTTTATCAGGTTGTACTTCATCCTTCACAGGATCATATAGGTGAAAGAACCGACACAGTTTATAGAGAGATAAGTCCACATGTGTCATAGGGATAAAATGGATTGATCTCAAGTTCTGTATACATTAAAAAGTATTTCTAACCCAAAGTTAGTGGTGTTTTGCCTCTAAAATGCCTCCTTCTTTTGCTTCTAGAATACAACTCAAGTTGCTTTAAATTTACACTAGCTATATTGTATATTTCTGAAATCTTTTATAAAAAGATAGCCTTAATGAGAGAACTTCTAAAGGCAATTTGGAAATATTCTTTTAAAAGTAGCAATAATAACAGTAGCAATACTAATACACAGAATAAGAATGAACAACTGGATGCACACTGTGTATCAAGCCCTACGTTTAGAGTTTTATATGCATTCGTAAACTAATAAGGCAATTGATACTTTTGAGATCCTACTCCAGACTAGGAACTATACAGTATGTGTCACACACACACACACGACAGAGCAACTTTAATTACACAACAGAGCTAGAAAATATAATGGTATCATGGGAGATTTTTGGTAAATCTGAGTAGGTCTTTTCATATTTCACTGTTTGAATCTTTCCAAACATCCTTAATGTCTGCTCTTAAAAAGAAAAGAAAACATAATAATTTTGAAAAAAAAATATTCACAAAGAAAACTCTCAACTCTTTTCCATAAAGCTCTTAGTCTTAACTTCTTAAGACACACAATATTCTCTACTGTTTCTGAAAAGTCATTGACGAATAGCCATAAAAACTTAAATAACTTCAAATAGTCTTCAGGGATTAACAGGCCAAGAAGAATTCTTAGAATCTGCAGTGGCCTCCGCGCACATTTTTCAAAGCCATGTACTTTCATCTGTTTCTTTTGTTGTTTTTATATTCTTAGATTGAGGAGTATCAGCATTTGTTTAATGAGGGTGCTTCCACAAATGCATATTCTTATAAAGACCAAGAAAATATGGGAGTCATAGTATTCTGAGGCCATTTAGTCTTTTTTCTTATTACTATCACTATTCTTAGGCCTACTGCCTATTTCCAATAGGCTGAATCTTTCATTAGACCCCAAATATAGCAGTTTTTATTTAGGACTTGGACATAAATATCAGTTGTTCAGTTGCTATTTTCATAGTCATTTTAAGTGATTTCAACCTTAAATGCTTTAATTTCCTGAATATCCTAAAGCAGTCTAGGTACAAATATACTCCCACCACATTCTTCTATGCTAAAACAGTAATGTAGCTGGAACCAAGTTTCATTAAAATATGTGAGGGAAATTAGTACATTACTGACATTTAAAAATGTAACAGTATACACGATAGTCACAGGACGTAACATGTAGTCAGGATTTTAGAATTTTTGATGCATAATTTTAAAACACCTTTTTATCATTTTGATAAAGCTGAGGTCAAGTTTCTAAAAATGCAACTTGTTAAAAGCAGGAATAAATGAATGAGGGATGAGTCAGCTCATTTGATGGAAAGGGTAAGAAATACTTCAAAAGCACACCACATAACTTGGTAAATATTCAGTGTATCAAAATGCAGTTGCCATCTGGCATTGATAGACTGGGCTGGAATATGTGTTTACAAAAAAACAAGAGAGGAAGTAACTCAGCCAGGTTAATATGCTCTTGTCTATGTTTCATAATTCAGGTAGTAGGTGGTTTAAAAAATATTCACTACAAAAGAAAGACTATTCTACAGTCTGACTGGTACAGTATTCGTTGGAGGTGCATGAAGAGGAGAAAAATAAGACAAGACCTGATGACACCTATGTAAGCTAAAAACAATAGGGTTTAAGTAAAGCAGAATTCTCAATCATATGATAATATTGCCAAAACAACAGCTTTAAAGTTAACTGCAGGTAAGTGGTAAGCCTACATTTGTAAAGAAACTGAAATCTTGCTTATTGTCAGCTTTGAATATTCAATTGTTTTTTCTTTGACTGTGACTCTTGAAAAGTATAGAGTAAACCAGAGAATAAACAAAACTTTTCATTGACAGCAGAAAGAAAAACTTTAAAGCCCTGAAATTCTTCGAAGTTTTTAAGCTTAGAGTTTGCTATTAACTTTGCAATATGTAATCAAACAAAAAGTACATGTAAAGGACTTTATATCCCTTTTGCTCAGAAACAAAGCAAATCTAGAAAACAATATCATTAATAAAAGAAAACTGAACATAATCAGTGAAAACTTGCTTGAAGTAGCAATGCCTAGCCAAGGCTATATCTGGACTTATTAGATTCCTCTTTTCTTATGCTTAAACATTTCTTGGTTTCCAAATCTTGATAACTTATATTTTACCATATCCCTTGGAATTAAGACAATAGGCAAAAATAAATGTTTTAACATAGCTTTGAAGATTAATTAGGACAGAGTCCAGGGAAACTGCTGGCAAAAGTGGATGAAGCACTTCAGGAGAGAGTAGATTAGAGTTAAGAATATGTACTTCTTTTTAATTGAGGTAAAATTTACAGGAAGCAAAGTCCATGGATTTTAAAGTATATATAGTACAAAGTATAACAGTTTTGATAAAGTATATACCTGTGTAACCACTATCCCAGCAAAGATAAAGTTTCTTTGTGCTCTCTTCCAGTCAATTCTCCTCTCTCTTAATAACCACCATTCTGATTTTTATCACCATAATTTTGCCTTCACACAGATAGAATCATACAATACGCAGTCTTTTGGGTTCCGGCTTTTTTTGTACAGCCTATCTCTAAAATTCATCCACTTTGTTGTCTGTGTTATAGTCCATTTTGTTTTGTTTGCTTGTTGTGCAAGCTTAGTTTCTCAGTTATGTCTGATTGTGATCCTTTGGACTGTAGCTCTCCAGGCTCCTCTGTCCACGGGATTTTTGAAGCAAAAATATGGGTGTGGGTTGCCATTTCCTCCTTCAGGGGACCTCCGGGACCCAGGGATTGAACCCGTGTCTCCTGTGTCTCCTACATTGCAGGTAGATTCTTTACCACTGATCATGAGGAAAGCCCATTAGTAGTTTACTCTATGAATATGCCACAGTTTGTATACCATTTCTATATTTGGATATTTCCATTTTTAGGCACTTCTGAATAAAGTTACTATAAACATTCTTATGAAAGTCTTTTTGAGGGTGTAGTTTTGATTTCTCTTTGGTAAATACCCAGGAATGCAATTACCAAGCAACAGGGTAGGTTGATGTATGTTTAACTTTATATGATATTAAGTGTCCCAAAGTGGAACATTCCCAGTAGTGATATAAGAATGCCAAGTATTCTTCATCCCTGGCAATGCTTGAACGTGCTAGTCTTTTTTGTTTCAGTCATTCTAGTAAGCATGAACTATGATTTCCTTGTGGTTTTAATTTGAATTTTCCTGATGACTAATGATGGCGGAGTACCTTTTAATGAGTTTATGGCCGTTTTTAGATCTTCCATTGTGAAGTGCCTATTCACGTCGTTTGCCTATTTTTAAATTTCATTTATTTACTTATTATTATTATTTTTTGTTTATACTTTAGTTACATTATGATCAGGGAACATATTTTGCAGTATCTCAATCTTTTGAAAATGTTTATAACTCATTTGATGGCCCAGATTGTAGTTTACCTTGATAAAAATTCCATGAGGAGTTGTAATGAATACATGTTTTGCATTTGGGAATGGTGTTCTATTCAATACAAATAGGTTGAGGCATTTGATGGTGCTTTTAATATCTTTATGTCTTTACTGATTTTCTATCTACTTATGCCATCATTACTGTGAGAAGGATATTAAAATCTCCAGTTTTCTTATGAGTTTCTCCATTTCTCTTTTATTTTTTGTCTGTTTCCACATAGATGTTTATTACTTATATTTTCATGATAACTACATACATGTCATTATGAAAATCCCTCTTTATCTCTAATAATTCTCCTTGTCTTAAAGTCTCCTCTGTCTAATACGAATATAGCCAACCCAGCTTTTTTATGCTTACTCATATTGTATATTTATTGTGTATATCTCCCTATTCTTTTACTGTCAGTATAACCATAATTTGATATTTAAATTGCTTGCCTTGTAGACAGTATACAGTCAAGTCCTACTTTTTTTTTTAATCCAGTTTGACAGTCTCTGTCTTTTAATTATAGTGTTTAGGCCATTTACATTGAATGGAGTTATTGCTATGGTTGAGTTTAGATTTACCATTTCATTATTTGCTTTCTATTTTTTTCCCTTTTTTGTTACCCTGCTTTCCTTTCTGTTTTTAATTGCTTAGCAGGTAATTTATTATTTCATTTAAAATCCACTATTGGCTTTTTAACTGCATTTATTTTGTATTATTTTTCAACAATTGTTCTAGGGATTACAGAATGTTTCTTCAATTTATCGCTGTCTACTTAGACTTAATATTGTATCACTTCATGTAAATACGTTGAGTCTAACAAAAGTATAATTCTGTTTATCACCATTCTGTCCTCTATGGTACTTTTATATATTTTTAAATTTACAAATATTATAGATCCATGATAAAGTTATAATTTATGCATTAGACAGTATTTTTAAATTACCAGTATAAAAAAACATATTCTTTTACATGTACTTAGATTTACAATTCTTAGTGTTTTTAATCCCCTTTTTAAAACAAAGTTTATATCTGCTGTCCTTTCAGCCTAAACAACTTCTTTTCACATTTCCTGTATGAGTTCTGCTGACAAATTTTATTTATATGAAAAATTTTATTGTTTTGTTATTAAAAGATGTTATTAACTGTAAATAGAATTCTGGGCTGGTAGTTTTTCTTTCTAATCATTGTTTCTAGCCTCTTTCAATTATGATGAGGTGTCAGCTGACATTTATCTAATTGTTCCTCTAGTGTGAAAGTGTCAGTAGCTCCGTCGTGTCCGACCCTTTGCAACCCCGTGGACTGTAGCCAGGCTCCTCTGTCCATGGAATTCTCTAGGCAAGAATACTGGAGTGGGTTGCCATTTCCTTCTCCAGGGGATCTTTCCAACCCAGGGGTCGAACCCGGGTTTCCCACATTTCAGGCAGATTCTATCATCTGAGCTACTAGGGAAGCCCACTGTTCCCCTATAGGCAATCTATTTCCCAAATCCCTTTGGCCGCTTTCAAGATTTTCCTTTTTATATTTGGCTTATACAAGTTTGAAAACAAGGCCTACATGTGGTTTCCTTTGTATAATTTTGTTTTCCGTTTAATTTTAAACATTTTTAGCTATCATTTCTTCAAATGTCATTTTTGTCTCATTTTCTCTTCTGCCATCTCCAGTCTGCTGTTAAGTCTTCCCAATGAATTATTTTTATTTCATCTATTGTACTTTAATCCTTTGGCTGTTCTTAATAACTCAATTGATTTTCTCTTTTCCTGAGATAGTCTAAAAATATTAGATGGTTTAATGTTGTTCTACAGATCATTGACACTCTGCACATTTTCAGTTTCTTTATATTAATATTTTACTTGATCTTCTTTATATTAATATTTTTTATTAATCTCTATTCAAGTTTACTGACACTTTCTCCTGCTTCCAATGTGCTATTAAGCCTTTCCAATTATTTTTTGTTTGTTTCTTACACTGTACCTTAGTTTTTTGGTTTTTAAAAATCATTTCTGTTTCTCTGCTTATGTTTTCAACTGTTTCGTCATTATGACCATATTTTTCTTGAGTCTTGAATATTTTTATAAATTCTGCTTTAAAGTTCTTGTATGCTTATTTAAACATCTAGATTACCTAGGGATTTATTTCTGTCAATTGTCTTGTATTTTAGGTTAGAAGTCATTTTCCTGTTTCCATGTCCAATGTCCAATCATTTATTTAAGTGTATATTTACCTTATGTATAAGACCCTTGGTTCTGTTATCTTCCTCTAAAGAATTTTTTTTTTTCTTTAATTCTAGTAGGCAAATTACTGGTTGACAACCTTGATATTGTGGTGGCTTAGATTTGTCTTTGTTAGGTCTTTCAATGTTGCAGTCTTTTCCCTTTTTCTCAAATTAATGTCTTAGTCCTGATTCATCATCTATATTTGTATAGGGTGGCTCTTCTGTGTTTTAAATAAAGCCTTAGACATTTACCAAACCTTTACAACTTAGTTAAACTCATACTTTTAATTTTATCTTCCTTTCATTAGATACTTCCTCAGCTCTTTTAGCCTTTTAGTTGTTACTTTTCTCCAGGCTTCCCTGGTGGCTCATATGGTAAAGAATCTACCTGCATTGCAGGAGACCTCAGTTCAATCCCTGGGTTGGGAAGATCCCCAGAGAAGAGAATGGCTACCTACTCCAATATTCTTGCCTGGAGAATTTCATGGACAGAGGAACCTGGCAGGCTACAGTCCATGGGGTCGCAAAGAGTCGGATACTACTGGGCGACTTTCACTTTTTCACTTCTTTTTCCAAGTCCTTATAGACTCCCCTCTACTTGCACAGTTCACAAATCAGCTAAGACATTAGGAGACATTACAGGAAGACTTATGGGTTCCCTCCCTCTGTGGCTCCATCCTTTCCAAAATTTGCTTCCTCAAATTTAGTCACTCTGCCAACTCTGAACACCATCCTCTGACACCTCTATCCAATAAGATTTTGGCTTGCTGTTTCAATTCTAACTGCCCCACATCACATAGATGAGGGAGTTCCTTGAGGGAAAAAGCTATCATAAATGTGGATGTCACCCTACACGCTTCACTCCAGATTCTGTCTGCCTTTGGTCACTTTCCAGTGCCTTCAAATAATTGTTCATCAGTTTTCAACTGTAGTTTTTTTTTTTTTCAATTGTAACCAGAGTTTAAAATTCTTCTGTGAGGATATGTTTGCCTTGAAATAGTACAAGCTACTCCTCCATTAAGAAAATCAGAATTACCAAACGTGTTTTATGGTAGATATTTAGAAATTGATTGGGAAAATCGTATCATAATTAAAGTGTCAGCAAATTTTCCTCTTTCAATAGACTGCTTCTTCCTTATGAGAATGGTCATAATTTTTTCATCATCTAAAAAAGTAATTCACAGTGTCTAGGAAAATGGTATGTATCCCACTAAATATGGCTAAGAAATAGTTTTATAATTAAATTCAACAGAATACTCTATCTGAGTGAAATGAAATACAGTTACAACCAAAGAAAGGGCCCTGAATGAGCATGCTTAGGAGATTAGTAGTGTGAGATATTTCTGATTATGACAGAGAATCTGAACCTGTGGTACAGTTGTGATGGGAAAATGGGTAACTTCATCCTCACCATTTATAAAGTCTTATTCTAAGGTAAGCGTTTACTATATAGAGAGAGAATTTATACAGTGGCCCAGGTAGTCAGATTCTAGAGTTAAATTTCAACCATTCTCTCAAATTTCCAACTTAGAATTGAGATCAAACTCACTCACAGTACTTATCATATCTAACAGTATGCATTTCCTATTAATATTTGTCCCATCTCCTATATTAGCAACTTGCTTCTTCTATCTTATAAACTTGCTTCCCATCCTTCCCAGACAATTCCTGCTCACTTCATAAAGCAGCAGAAAGATGGAGATCTCAGATTGAAGCAGTATGTGGTCAAAAAATACTTCTGGAATCAATGAACCTGAAACAACCTGTCCAGTTCTGTCCTTTAGAAATCAGTTTCAAATTCCTCTCTTCCAGATAGCCTCCAGTATTTAACCTGGAGTATTTAACCTATTACTCTATCTCACCAATTACCATGGCAAACTGATATAACAGATCAATTTTTAATTATTTATTTTTATATCTCAGTAACATTCCAGGTGCTCTCAGGAAAACAAATTAAAAACAAGACAAGGTCCTTAGCTACAAACAAATTACATTTTGGTTAGGGAAGTTCTTACCCATCACACAGTCACCTACGGTGTAACCTTCATCCAACTTATTTTATCAGTCTCTATGTATGTATATATTCTAATATGTTGTTTCATTTTTCTTTCTTCTTGTGACAATTCCATGCAGGCTATTCATTTCAAGAACCTGACTGGCTTTCTATTGGTGCTCATCCCTTAAGCCCTGAGACCTGAGGGCCTAGTGGAGCCCTGTGGAACTTATCAGGTCCCTCTGGAGGAATTCAGTCCTTGCTGCCTCATCCAGCCTTCCGCACTCGGCTTGTAATCAACTTAACTGTTAAAGTCTTTGTACACATTAGGTAATATTTGTCCTCGGTACTCCCAGGGGACTGTGGTCACTGCCCAGCTAGGAAGCCCTACCCTTCATTATTCAGCCACAGCTTGAAGGGTATTCTAATCCTAACCTTCCGCCATCTGACGAACCAGCTGCATCAAAGGCTGTGTTCCCTTATTTGTTTGTTTTTTCCTAAAGCAGAATCAGTATTTCAAACTAAGTCATCTATTAGAAAAGTAAGGACTCTGGGTCCAAATTTTCAAAACATGTCTCTTCTGTGAACCACGACAAATCTAAACTGAATTATGCCTCATATTAGAGTCAGGACTCATGTGGTCCCTTTTTCTCTGCCCCTCTGGATCCCTGTATGCTGTTCAGGGGAAGTTGCTGGCTTTTGAACTGACAGTTTGAAAATGAAGGCATTTTTCTTTTAGGGAGAATAGTCCTTCAGTGATTCAAACAACGAGCCTTGTGATCAAAATAATTCATAAAGGAAAAGATTTATGAAGTGACTTCACTAGCACACAATGCATTTTTTAAACTTTGTTTTTTAAATAAATCTGTCAGTACACAAGCCAAGACAACACATCTGAATGCAATATCAGACACACCCTGAATCTCTTCTCCTTTGCTTGTCCAAGACTGTGGCAGAAAGAGAAAATGCTTCTCTTTGTCTTTTTTTTTTTCAAATTTAGTATTAGTTTTTTAATTAAAAATGCGAGTTCTGTGAAAAGACTTTTAAAAAGTATGTGTACTATCATTTCCTACATAAAACTTGCCTTTAAAAAATGCAGTTTCCAGCTACCACTTGTGCTTGTTTAAGAGAATAAAAAATAAATAAAGAAGTCTAACTTATAATGAATCCCTCTGGCATAAGGAAGCTTGTTCTAATCTCCCTTTATCAGGTTTGAGTGATAGTTCTGCTCAGCGAGTATTGACAAGGCCGTCCTGTTTCTCAGGGTTTCGTCTCCCTCAGTTGGAGAAGGATACAGTGCATTTTCACATTCTCAAAGTCTGCAGTTGTTTTTATATAAGAAGCAATTTGCTTGGGTCACGTCAGGTCGAATGGGATGCCTGCCCAGCTCTTGGTTTTAAAGGAAAAACATACAGAAAGACACAAAAACACAGCAGTTTCCTTCATTAAATTCCACTCTACCTGCCATGGGCTTCTAGCCACAATGGAATTTCCCACCCTGGCCTAGACTAGCCTAACTTTTATTTTTAGGGATTTTTTTTCCCCCCTCAAATCTTATGAGCGTTCTTTCAAATGAACTTTGAGGTAAGAATTATTAAATGATAGAGTAATTGCTTGGTTTAAAAAGAATCAGATGTGAGAAACAAATGCCTGGTGACCTTACATAATATTATTGGATAACCACTCCCTAGATAACAGCCTTTCAAAAAACGGTTCATAATCAGTACAAGACAGGTAACGTAATTCCAAATCAAAACTTGAATCATGAAATAAGAGGGGAATGGCACCTTCTCAGTAATACTCTCTGCTTACCACTACATTGGACAGAGAGAATTTTAAAGGGAAAAATGTAACTGAGTAACTAAAAGAAACAAAAACAAGGAAGTACATAGAGAGAAGAGAGAGAAAGAGGCAAGCTTTTGGACCATTCTCTCCTGAAAACCATTTATGCTTTTGTCTATTGCCTTGGGGCAACTGATTTAATCAGGGTTGTTCATGTGGATTATCTAAACTATGAAAAGCAACAGGGAGAACTTCCCAAGAAACCCAGACTGGGTCTGCTGCAAAACACTTGGTTTGCGGCCTGGAGCTAAGTAGTCTGTTCACATTGTACTCAGGGTCTTAAGGAAAATGGATCAATGCCTCTATAATTCTTTGTCCCTTTGATGTACCTCACCATTTGGTGTCTCTTGGCATTAGGAAAGCTCTTGAAAATGACCCTGCCTAGTTAAATGATTTATAGTCTGGGGACAAAGAAAGTAAAGAAAGAAAACAGGTCTGGTAATGAGGGAGGAACAATGTACCTTCTTGCTATCTTTTCTCAGCATAAATAAAGATTGAAAGATGTGATTTTGGGGGATTGTGAATCCCACTCTCCCCACATTAACAATAGCCCTGTCAAAGCCAAACTGAGGCCTTATCTCAACCAACTCTTTAGAACATATCAAGTTGGCCCTCTCATTCATTATTTTCGAGTGGATTTTGCATAATCTTCCTTTAAACCATGAAGTTTATTTTTCAGGCATGTCATTTGCTTTGTTGTTGTTCTTCACTCATTTTAGCTTCTTATCCTCAAACCCCTGTTTCCTTGTTAAAGTTGATTGTTAATGCAGCCGTCCCATTAGCATCCCAGCACAGTTATAAACCAAAGACGGGTTTGCTCTACCTGGCTTCCAAAACCATTTGCTGGTTTAGACAAATTCATGGGTTTGTCTACTCTTGTGAATAAACAAAATTTTGTCTATAATGTGAATTTGGAGAAGGAAAGAGCAGCTGCATGGAACAAAGTCTACAGATGCCAAAATTACTGCCACAAGTTTCATGGCCTTTCCTCCTGCATGTGCTATATTCTACATTAACTTCTTCTTAGATATTAGGATTTTGCTGCTTAAATGGATTCCATTTTCTTCCAGTAAAACCGAGTGGTTTACCCTGACATTTAACAGTGATTTAGTGATTTTAGAGTTTCTTCTAACTCTAAAGTAAATGTTCATGAGACTCGTGAACTTGTATCTTGACAATTAATCTGAGCTTTTTAGCAGTTCCCTGAGGCTGCATATGGTCTCTCACAGACCCTTGGAAACCCTGAGATTTTGAACCACTGTCTAGTTTGTGGTTGTGCTGCCAAGGAGTAAAGCAAAATCATTACTTATGATGACTCTCCCTCAAGCATAGTGAACTGAAATACAAGGAAACCTGGACTATACTACAGACAGAACATTAGGATTAATGCTGAAAACCAAGGAACTAAGCCTGTAAATATACCAACTCAAGAAGGAGAAGACAACAAAACAATATTGGGGTTTAGAAATAAGAGTAGTAGTGTATCAATATGTAATTATGCACCAGTTGTTACAACAGAACTAACTGAAGGACAGCCTCAAGGCCAGTGGTGATATTTTTGTGTACAATTCTCGAAGCACAACTGGCACTGGATCTGTAGGAAACGTTCTCACAGGGTGTTCTCCCTCTTCTCCTTCTCTCTCTCACGCACATACACGCATATGTACACGTGGTAGTAGACTATGGCTCCGGTGTTAATTTGCATCTATGAAACAGTAAGCAGCTGCTTTATATACACACCAGAGAAGAATGAAAGTGAGAAAACGGGCGTAGCCGTGGTTTTTGGATACTAATCAGAAAGAAAGAAAATAGGCTTAGAGCAAGTTAAAGGTAAATGGACAGTGATGAGTATAGAGACCAAGTTAGGATTCCTTAGGAACTAAAGATAGGACTAATGTTACTTAAAACCTGTATAAATTACTTGCTCACCCCAGCATCTTGCAGTAGGCCTGGCACATAGTGGAAGCTCAATTAATTTTTGCCGAATTAACCAATGAGTTGGTGATGGACGGGGAGGCCTGGCGTGCTGCGATTCATGGGATCGCAAAGAGTCGGACATGACTGAGCGACTGAACTGAACTGAACTGAATCTGAAACTAAAAGTACACAATAAATTATCCAAGTATATGGATGGAATTAGATTTTCCTGAGCAGGATTAAGCTAGCTGATGGAGCACAGCATTTGTCCAGGTGTGCAGAAAGGTGGCAGTATGAACATGGACAACCAAAATATTCAAATATATGAAAAAGATAGCTTTAAGTCTTAACCAGGAAAGGGACTTGAAGGTCACTGAATTCTTTCAGGCAAAAAACGAAAACAATAAAAACAGTACTTCAAAAACTTGGTCATTATTAAGGAAAGTATTAAAATAAAAGTTATACTTCCTTTACACTAAACTCTCTGCACTTAGGTAAAATCATCTGCACTTAGAATACAAAGTTTTTCTGACATAACATCCCAAAGCCCCTTACACAGGGCAGTCATTAAATTCAAACTAGATTAGTATAATGTAAGCTAGTAGAGAACAAATTATTTTGTGATTTCATAACAATTCATCGACTATGAGACAATTCATCGACTATGAGAAAAATGCAAACAAACATGGTTGTTAATAAATGTTATTTAGCTGATGTCATATTGACATTTCTTAGTAACTGGCTACCAAGTCTTACTTTCCTAGTAAGTCCAATTTCCCCCACTCCCTGAGCTTATGGACTAGTGTCTTATGGACTTGTAGTCTGGATGTTTATATTCATTTATCCATTCGACAAACTTTTACTAGTGCCTTCTCCAATTGTACCAGTCTGGTAAGATCAGATTGGGTTCTTTAGGTATTGTCACTATCCTAAATGAACACCATACTTCCTTTACCCCTTGCATTTTCTGTTTTTATTGGAGGCTATCTCTCATGATTGCAAATTCAGATCCTTGATTCTAGTTCCTTTCTTACTTTTTAAAAAATGTATTTCCCTTCACCATATGTCTTTCTTTCTATGAGTAATAAGAGGCTGTACATTTCTTAGCAGTGGCCATGGTGCTTCTAGAGTGGAACTCCACAGTCCCAAACACACTGCCTTGTTAAAGAGATATAATGTACTTTCCACAGTTAAGAAATGATTTGATTTCCTTTGCCTAGGTAGAAATATTACAAGTTAACAGAGGTCTCCTGTTATAAACTACAATAACTGGTCTGCTTACCAACATCAGTTGCTAAATTGTATCCTGATAGAATGCTAAGATCCATGGTAAGTTTTCTGTCTTCAAGTCGCCTATTTCCTTTGAATACAGTTAATTCACCTGGCAACAAGATTAATCAGCTGCTTCTTTTTTGTATGCAAAGAGAAAGAAGTATGATTTCGCTTTGCTTATTAGAACTTCTGGTAAGTGCTGATAGGTTGCTTTTCTTTTTTGGCAACCACTGTTCAATTACCAGGAACTCCAAGTTCAGAATTGAAGAACACCGATCCTGTTCTGTGATTTTACATCCCTGCTAGGGATTAGGAAATTGCTAAAGATTTCCCACATGGAAGATGAGACTGTTTTCTTCACTTGCAGGGGACAAATAGGCATATTAAAAGGGGTTTTAGAGTATCTAAAATATGATAAATGTGGCTTTCTTTTAAAAATCTATTCATGAGATTCTCCTTAGAAATAGGAGAGACTATCTCATTTCTATGAGTGGAGATCCCATCTCTGACAGTGCTTTGCAAAGAGACATGCTACCAATGCCTTTTCCAGTGAGATGCTGATTCTAAAATCATATAAGCTAGACAAGATAATTTTATAATACAAGTAGAAAATAATAAAATCTACTGTGATAGTCTAGAAAACATATGAAGAGTGTAAAAGAATAAAATGAAAAGGTCTCTAATTTTTAAAAAGCTGCAACAGAAATTCCCTTCCCCTGTAATCTTGCCTCTTACAATGTATATCAAAAGTAACTTTGTTATGTTCATGAAGAATGACCTTGATAAGGATGGCATAACTATAAGCAAAATAATTTTTAAAGGGTGAGTCTATATATATAATTTCATCATTTCTAGAAACATGGATGTCATTAGACTTGAAGATAATCAGTGGGTTAAACCAACTTATTCTGATATCAACCAAAATGTGACTTAATTATAGATTACAGTGATTAAACATATTTGGAAAGAAATGAGTCTCTCTTCTATTCCTCCAACTGCCCACACCTCTTTTCCTCTTCTACCACAGATCTATGGCAGCCTAAATTCTAGCTAACAAGTTAGAAAACTGGATGAAGCATCAGTTTGGTAATTTGTATAATTTTAAACACTATATATAACCAAAAGAAGTGACAAATGTTTTAGTGGTTACTAAATATTTAGTGGGTAGAATACACAGAAGAACTGTACAAAAAAGGTCTTCATGACCAAGATAATCATGATGGTGTGATACCTCACTTAGAGCCAGACATCCTGGAAAGTGAAGTCAAGTGGGCCTTAGAAAGCATCACTACAAACAAAGTTAGCGGAGGTGATGGATTTCCAGTTGAGCTATTTCAAATCCTGAAAGATGATGCTGTGAAAGTGCTGCACTCAATATGCCAGCAAATTTGGAAAACTCAGCAGTGGCCACAGGACTGGAAAAGGTCAGTTTTCACTCCAATCTCAAAGAAAGGCAATGCCAAAGAATGCTCAAACTACTGCACAATTGCACTCATCTCACACACTAGCAAAGTAATGCTCAAAATTCTCCAAGCCAGGCTTCAGCAATACATGAACCATGAACTTCCAGATGTTCAAGCTGGTTTTAGAAAAGGGAGAGGAACCAGAGATCAAATTGCCAACATCTGCTGGATCATCGAAAAACCAAGAGTTCCAGAAAAACATCTATTTCTGCTTTATTGACTATGCCAAAGCCTTTGACTGAGTGGATCACAATAAACTGTGGAAAATTCTTCAAGAGATGGGCATATCAGACCACCTGACCTACCTCCTGAGAAATCTGTATGCAGGTCAAGAAGCAACAGTTAGAACTGGACATGGAACAACAGACTGGTTCCAAATAGGAACAGGAGTATGTCAAGGCTGTATATTGTCACTGTGCTTATTTAACTTAAATGCAGAGTACATCATGAGAAATGCTGGGCTGGAAGAAGCACAAGCTGGAATCAAGATTGCTGGGAGAAATAGCAATAACCTCAGAC
>NW_011494787.1:5422003-5424825 GCF_000754665.1 Bison bison bison
TCAGATATGCAGATGACACCACCTTAATGGCAGAAAGTGAAGAGGAACTAAAAAGCCTCTTGATGAGAGTGAAAGAGGAGAGTGAAAAAGTTGGCTTAAAGCTCAATATTCAGAAAATGAAGATCGTGGCATCTGGTCCCATCACTTCATGGGAAATAGATGGGGAAACAGTAGAAACAGTGTCAAACTTTATTTTGGGGGCTCCAAAATCACTGCAAATGGTGACTATAGCCTTGAAATTAAAAGACACTTCCTCCTTGGAAGGAAAGTTATGACCAACCTAGATAGCATATTCAAAAGCAGAGACATTACTTTGCCAACAAAGGTCCGTCTAGTCAAGGCTATGGTTTTTCCAGTGGTCATGTATGGATGAGAGAGTTGGACTGTGAAGAAAGCTGAGCGCCGAAGATTGATGCTTTTGAACTGTGGTGTTGGAGAAGACTCTTGAGAGTCCCTTGGACTGCAAGGAGATCCAACCAGTCCATTCTAACGGAAATCATTCCTGGGTGTTCATTGGAAGTACTGATGCTAAAGCTGAAACTTCAGTACTTTGGCCTCCTCATGCAAAGAGTTGATTCATTGGAAAAGACTCTGATGCTGGGAGGGATTTGGGCCAGGAGGAGAAGGGGACGACAGAGGATGAGATGGCTGGATGGCATCACCGACTCGATGGACCTGAGTTTGGGTTGACTCTGGGAGTTGGTGATGGACAAAGAGGCCTGGCATGCTGTGATTAATGGGGTCGCAAAGAGTCGGACACGACTGAGCAACTGAACTGAAGGTGTAACTGGATAATTCAGGGTGTTAGTCTGCTGACTAATATTAATACTTAGAAAAATTAGAGGTGTCAAGATGTTCTTTCAACCACAGGATTCCAGATCTAGTAATTTTTAGTGGGCTTAGTATAGGAGAAAAGATGCTTAAGTATGCATACTTAATAATATCGGATTTATTTATCATCCAAGCCCTTGTGTTTTCTGGAAAATGTATTAATGAGAGAGGGGCATTATCTGACAGTTAAGAAAGGAAAATGGAAACCATCTGTTCTATACCAACTAGGCTTATGAACAAAACAATATTCTCAATCCTTGAAAGGAAAGGAATAATATAAAATAATCTGAGACTCTGGAAAGAACTGAAATATTCTCTGAAAATTTTGTAAGTGCTGTATATTTTAAAAATAGTATAACTATAACATGTCTGATTATTTGGAGAAGGAAATGGCAACCCACTCCAGTATTCTTGCCTGGAGAATCCCATGTATTTCATTTCTTTCTAACAATCCTTCTCCTTTAAATCTAAAGGGTTGATTAATTTCTTCATCTACTCTTTTGGATAAATACCATGTTCACAGATGCTTGAAATCCAGCCCATCAGTTTCCCTTTAACATATTTTAAGTAACTTTAGAAGATCATGAACTCTGCAGTACTGACTAACCGGGAACCTGACTCCATCTCTTACAGGCTGTGTGACTTTGACCAAGCTACTAAAATTCTTAATATTTCAGTTTCCTGCCCCATTGAGAATGGCATGATAACTGTACCTACCTCCTATGATTACTAGGATGATTAAGGAGTTTCATATAGCCAGTGTGAAGTTGCTTTCCTGAGTCTTTGGAGGTGTTTGAAATCAGATTGACTAAGCTTGGTGTTTTGTTTGGTAAATTCACCTCCAAGTCTTGGATCAGTGGGGCAAAGAGCTGCTTGTATAATTGCCATCTTTCTGCCTCAAAGCCAAGATGGATTTACCTGTTAGTTTTAGTTTTCACTAAAGATCCCTCTTCAGCTGTGTGCAGTAAGGGTGAAATATCAACTATTAAACTCTTTGAAGCAGGCAAATGTTGAAAGGCGAATTTAGTTAAGTCAATAGAAGTGTGCTAGCTTGGTCTGCCTCTCAGAAAGATCACTGTAATAAAAAGACCAATAAATAAATTAAAGGTATAAAATATACATCTATGCAGAATCTTAGAACCCTTTCTCTAACACGTAAGTCATTAAAGGAAATGTGTCCTGCCTATTAATTCAACATTTAAAATAGAACCTATCATAGTTCTATGGAAGAAATTCGCAGATGAGAGTTACCGAGTTTCTTTGGATCAGATTTTTCTGTATTTCATTAATAGCAACAACAACAACAACAACAACCAATGAATACCAACAACAGTGGTTCTGGTTGTATGTATAGTGGCTGTATGTGTGCTACTCTTCTAGTGGTTCTTAACAGGGGGACAATTTTGTCCCGTCCTTCCCCCAATCCCTAGGGGAGAATAGGCAATGTTTGAAGATGATTTTGATGATCAACTGAGGGGTACCACTGGCATCTAGTGGGTAGAGGCCAGGAAAACTGCTAAACATCTTATGGTGCAGAGGATGGTACCAATCTGCCCCCATCAAAGAACTTTCTGGTCCAAACTGTCAGTAGCACTGTGTTGAGAAACCCCGCCTTGATTTGATATCACAAAGACACTGGCCTTGAACTATCAGCCACTTCAACATTTAAGATACTCAGTTTATGGAGTAGTCTGATAGTTGAAGGATACACCTAGAAGGAATAGCACTTGGAACGTATAACTGGCAGATCTGGATACAGTGCTAAGGAAAGAACTGGTAAAGCACACAATTGTTTGGTAGCTACTTATGCCAAAAATTATAAAAACATAATTTTACATTACTGAGTAAATCAGACCAATTTTTTTCTTTAACACCAGGAGGTCTAACAATATGAGGTTATGGACTATGCAAATTTATCCTGACACAGATATTTTGAAACAGTTTATAAAAAGCAGTAAATATATATATATATATATATATATATTTTTTTT
>NW_011494787.1:5424954-5428023 GCF_000754665.1 Bison bison bison
AAGTCATTTTTCTACATCAGATTTTTTTTCCCCTACTGATTGTATTTTTCAAATGTATTGCAAGCATTCATTCATGCAAATCACAAACTACACTTCTAACATTATTTCTCTCTGATGGCAAATAAGGCTAAAACTAAGAATTTAAGAGCCATTTCTGTACCAGAGTAACTTTCAGCTAAGAGAGCACAACACAAGCTCTAAGGTAGGTGTGAAATTTATTTTTAAATTAAGCCACAACTATTCTGCAAACATTACCTCAGAACCACACCACTGTTACAGAATATTGACTCCATATGAAAGGAAGACCAACATAAATGAAATTTGAAAATGAAGAAGATAAAATATGTGAATGTTATTTTTAACATGGCTAAAATTAAAATATGGAATTGTTTTTAAAGGTTTCATTGTTAAAGAAACAGGTATATTTTTCCAATGAAAGAGGATGACTGAAATTGACATTCAGGTGAGCATTTGGACACTACCAGTATGTGATGTTGCACAAAATTACTCATCTCCAGAATTATCCTCATGCTTTTGAATTTTATTTTGGTTCATGGTACCAGGAGTTAAAATGAATTGAGGGTCTCAGAAAAACTGACTTTTATTTATTTCCACTTGGAACCTCAATTAGTTGCTTCCTAGGTTGCTGCTGCTACTGCTAAGTCGCTTCAGTCGTGTCTGACCCTGTGCGACCCCATAGACAGCAGCCCACCAGGCTCCGCTGTCCCTGGGATTCTCCAGGCAAGAACACTGGAGTGGGTTGCCATTTCCTTCTCCAATGCATGAAAGTGAAAAGTGAAAGTGAAAGTGAAGTCGTGTCCAACTCCTAGCGACCCCATGGACTGCAGCCTACCAGGTTCCTCCGTCCATGGGATTTTCCAGGCAAGAGTGCTGGAGTGGGGTGCCATTGCCTTCTCCTAGGCAGGCACTTCTTATTGATGATGAAATCCAAGGTGAAATAACTGGCTTAGCCACAAAGAGAATGGAAGGAAGGTCACTGATTTCTGAGCTGCCAATGTATTTTCTTCTCCTTTTTCTCATTTAACTTCTAGATTTAGCTCCAAAACATTTGCTCTTTCTCCCTTAAGGGGAAATTCTAGGGTCAGAAGGTTAGTGGAGGGGAGGGTAGAGATGGTTTTAGGTTTTTATAGTAGTTTAATTCAAAATTGTTAGGTATCTCCTACCAAGAGACCACCACTCAAATTTTTTCTTTAACAGAACTAGGCGAAGGGAGAGATTTAAATATGGGTAAAAAAAATTGAAAAGAAACTACAAAACTCTGGCACTGTGAAAAATTCAGAAAAAAAAAAGTCCGATATCTGCTCTCAAGATACAATCTTATTCTAGAGAAAAAAAATGAATTCCACTTTAAATAGCTAAATAACAAAATGAAACAGTACAGGTAACAAGGTGTGGTAGAAGCAAAATGCCATGGGGAAGTCGTGTATTTTACAACTTTTCCAACTAGAGGAAAGAGTGGGTCAAATGTAAGCTACTCTAGTTTTTGATATTAGTTTTGTAGTATAGCTATAATCCCATTACAAAGAACTTCAAGGAACTGATGACATTTTTTTTTCTGCCCTGTAGTTTATTGTCTCAAGTATTGCTTGAAATACCAGGCTACATGCAGTGAGGTCTGCTCTAATGGTATTTGTTGACCTGTTGACCTGTAAGTTTGGGTCAGCCTGAATAAATGGAGATGTACACTATACAGGGAACCAGTTAGTCAGATGGTTTGTAGTTAGGCTTTCACTATTTTTACAATGCTTTATTATTAATATTTTTACCCTGAAGACTAATCACTATTCTCAAATAATCTTGTTATTATATGAAACAGTAATATTTATTAAGGGTGCTTCTGGAAGTCTCCAAATGGGGATATGCAGAGGTGGATTTACTATGAATTTAATGGAACTTAAACTTCAGGGTCCCTCACTTGCACAGTCCCCCCCTTCCCCTGCAAAGACCCTGTACTTAATTTTTAATCATACTTCTGTATTCTTTTCCTTAAAGAGTGTCCCCAAAATAGCTTAAGTTTCTGGCAAAATCTTGATCCACCTTCGGTATAAAACAATCTTGAAGGAGTCAAACCTGACTACCCTTAAAGGCCAATTCAAAGAGTGATATAAGACGTACTTTTACAAGCATATACAAATGACATTTCCAAATGTATCCCTCCTATTGTTGTCATCTTCCACCTCGACTCCCCTGCCCTCCAGGCAAGGGCTAGATGCCATCTTACTGTTACAAGGTCTCTAGACTCTTTTAAATAAAATCTGTCTGTGCAGTGATTGGGAATGATCATAGTGTTTCAGTAAAAGATGAAAAATTCAGAGACATAAGATAATTTCTAAGAGTAAAAAGACAGAAAATGTTTTTATGTAAACAGTAATACTTGTTATACACAGCTAAGGATTACATGCATTTGAGAAAACGAAGGACGTGGAAACTCTCTCAATACAATTTACAGTGGCACCTACTGAAAAGCGTGGTGAGTTTACCAGAGTGTGGGAATTTTTACCACAAATAACACCACGTGTCTGTTTTTTTGGTTTCTGAAAACCCCAAATAAATCCCACAAGCACCTCTAAAGCCCACCACGGAATTCTGACACTTCTGAGTAAGAAGTTCAGAAGAAAATAAAAACTTTGGATGCACTATGTCTGTCTACAGCTTTTCCTATAATGCCCTGTCCTGCTTGTTAAAGAAAACTGAATAAACGATAATTCAAAAAATGAATGAAATTATCCCAAATGAAATATTAAATTGAAAAATAATAGTTAAATTGTTCATGACTATTTCCTGTTATATTTTTTCTTTCACTCTTAGAAATGGATTTAAGAATGCTTCAAATAAAAAACGTAAAGCCCATCCCATCCTATAAAGAGCTAACTCACGTAAACAGGAAGCTTATTAAAAGAGCTAATTTCTTGGCTTCCTGGCAAAGACTACTTTTTATTTTGGTGGCAGCACCTATTTAAGTAGAGGTCTTTTTGTGGGCAGGGTGAAAAATTAAACATTACAATCCGTTAGGCACCCACAGGATTAGAGTTAGTTGAGGGTCTTGTT
>NW_011494787.1:5428123-5465020 GCF_000754665.1 Bison bison bison
GGGTCTTGTTGACTAGAGGAGACAAGGTTGCTCTGAGATCAAGGAACAGGCTTTGGTCAAGCCCTGCCCTGTGCATGCTGGGCTTCTCCAGCCAGGCATCGCAAATCAACTCCAAGTTCCAAAAGACTCAGTAGACAGCAGTTAATAACAGTGCAAAATGTTTCATATGCATTTGTTTCATACGTTTCAAACTATTCTCTTGTTTCCTTTACATTTAAATGCTGTTTTATCTGTTTCTCTCTTTGCTTTCCCTTTCTGGGAAGCACTCTAATATAATGGAAAGTTTTGAAATTTGAAATCTTGCTTTTTTTTTTTCCATAGCAACACTGTTTTTTTTTTTTTCAATGCTGATTAATCACATTTATTTATTTTTTTAAATTTTATTTTTTAACTTCACAATATTGTATTGGTTTTGCCATATATTGAAATGAATCTGCCACAGGTATACATGTGTTCCCCATCCTGAACCCTCCTCCCTCCTCCCTCCCCATACCATCCCTCTGGGTCCTCCCAGTGCACCAGCCCCAAGCATCCAGTATCATGCATCGAACCTGGACTGGTGACTTGTTTCATATATGATATTATACATATTTCAATGCCATTCTCCC
Source organism: Bison bison bison (assembly GCF_000754665.1). Taxonomy (NCBI): domain Eukaryota; kingdom Metazoa; phylum Chordata; class Mammalia; order Artiodactyla; family Bovidae; genus Bison; species Bison bison. Next base: position 5,428,732 of record NW_011494787.1, read on the forward strand.
AAATCATCCCACCCTCTCCCTCTCCCACAGAGTCCAAAAGACTGTTCTATACATCAGTGTTTCTTTTGCTGTCTCGTATACCGGGTTATTGTTACCATCTTTCTAAATTCCATATATATGCGTTAGTATACTGTATTGGTGTTTTTCTTTCTGGCTTACTTCAATCTTGCTTTCTAGTCCCTGTTCTGCCAAATACTGTGACACCTTGCCTTCCCGAGCCATCATTTTCTGATCTGCAGAATGGGAACTAACAATTCTTCTTTAATCAGTTCAAGCTTTTCATAGGTAAGCATCACCCATCTCAAAAATCACCTGAGGTGAAAATACAAATTTCCTGATTCTCTGCAAGTTAGAAAGCCTTGGAATCTGCATTTGAAGCCCTCTTCCCGGATGACTTTTGTACACGCTAAAGTTTTTGGACCACATCCTAACTCGTCTGAATCAGAATCAAATTAAATCATGTAGAAGAAATTTATCTGTTAACTACAAATCAAGATGTGCGTGTTTAGTTGCTCTCATTTAGTGATATTTTCCAGGGTAGCTCAAAGAATAAAAGCAAGGACAGGACCATTTTCCCAAAGATCTTGCTTCAAGCCATTCCTGCCATGCCAATAGCATTCTGCTTTATCTTCAGTTAGACAGGTAGGTTCACTGGGGGTTAGTGGGGGGAGTAGAGCTGAGGGCTGTGACACAGATGGGACTTCTGCAGAATTTCATTTATGTGACTATACCTACCCCACAGGGTGATATAAGGATTAATTCCTATTTGGTAATTTACTGTGTGTAAAATGCCTTGAGCCCCTTGGAGGAAAGTGCTATATAAATGTAAAATAATAATTATAATAATAATAACCTCAACTATTTAACTGATCAGTGAATTAGCCAGAAGATTTAGGCTGCCAAGGGACAAGGCTGAAACCATTATAAGCAGGAACATTTTACATCATCATATCTCATAACTGTTATCACAAAAAGGGGAAACAAAGGGTGAAAATTAAGATAAATCCATGTTCTCCACTGATTTAAATGACAGAGGATCACTAGTAATGGCTCATGAAAGCCAGGAAATGTAAAAATGACAGCTGCATTGTAATTCTAACTCAGTGTATAAAATCCTGAGATTAAAAAAAAAAAATCCTGAGATTTTATACACTTTGGTCTTTTATTTGTACAGAAAATGTCTCACCAGTGCAACATCTGAAATTTAGCATTATTAAGGCATTTGTCTGGACTTACCTGATGGCTCAGCTGGTAAAGAATTCGTCTGCAATACAGGAGACCTGGGTTCTATCCCTGGGTTGGGAAGATGCCCTGGAGAAGGGGACGGCTACCCACTCCAGTATTCTGGCCTGGAGAATTCCATGGACTGTATAGTCAGTGGGGTCACAGAGAGTCAGACACGACTGAGCAACTTTCACTTTCACTTTTTTAGGCACTTGGCCGTGCTTTTGTTCAGTTGGAATATGTTCACAATTCACTCCTATTGGTAGATAACGGTTTTCCTCTCTGAAAGATATTGGTGTTATTCTATGAAATTCCAGGTAATATTTGAATCAGTTATTTACAAACAATTTGATTCCCATGTATCCTCCTAGGAACACTAGGGATTTAGTTTCCTTCCTAGGAAACTAAAATATATTGGAGATAACTTTTCTTCCCAGCAAGAAAATATTTCAGTACATAAACTTACATGAGTTCAACTGTCCTCAGTTCCTACATTATTCGTTTTATTTATTTGATTCATTTCATGCAGATCTTTCCACTAAAAGCTCAAGGGGCTAAACCCAGAACTTTCATATACTGAACATGAATCACTTCTTAAACCACAAAAAGCAAAAGAAAGGGCTATAGAAATCTTAATGGGCAAGCTTCAGATGCTCAAAAGCAATTGTTTAGTTACTCTACTTAGTTATGCATCGTTCAAAACACTTTCTAAATCGGGCAAGAAAGGTTCTTTTGTGAAGAATAGGCTTTGGGGCCTTGGACAAGTTTTAATTCTAGTTGTTTTATAGCTCACACACACAGCAGTTTCGATGTGTATGTAAGGCGGTACTGTACTTCATGTGACAAAGTTTGCAGTTGAGTATTGAAAGGAGAAAGGGAATAAAGAAAGCTAGGAGAGGAATTGAGCATGTGGTACCCTGTTCTATTTTTCATTATTAATTCCAGACTCAAGGTTTACGCTTTTAAATTATTCAATACTGAGTGTGTAAAAACAGGTGTAGACTAAGGTGAATGAATACCAGAAAATAAAGTTAATCAGTATAATTTCTTATAAATACTAAAATTAAGCTTTACTCTCTCTATAAGGAGAAAGGCAGAAAAAAAAAAAAAAGCCAAACCCAGAGTTTATGATGAATTTTCTTAGCCTGAAATAGTTAATACTTCCCTGGTGGCTCAGACAGTAAAGTATCTGCCTATAATGTGGGAGACCTGGGTTCAATCCCTGGGTTGGGAAGATTCTCTGGAGAAGGAAATGGCAACCCACTCCAGTACTCTTGCCTGGAAAATCCCATGGATGGAGGAAGTAGTTAATGCTAGATATACCTTCTGATTTACAAGAAATCATGTGATACCTAACCCCTAAGATTACAAAATATTGTGTGATGATGTGTTTAAACACATAATGTGATGTGTTTAAACACATAAATACATAAACACACATGTGCACACATCCACACATACATCAAAAATACGGTGTTCTAGTATAGATTTCTCACTTTAAAGGACCTCTAAAAGGGGAGAAGAAAATGGGTATACAGAAAAATGAATCAACTGGGGTCACCAGCAGAGAGCAAATCCAGTTAAGTGCTGCCAATAATCATTTCTACTACAAACATTTAAAAAATCCATCTTTTCTTGACAGATGTCTTTTCTCCGGTATAGCTGATATGGTGGCCAGTGCCCTGATCTTCTAGTCACACTGGCATTTCTTGCCCTTGCATCACAAGCTCAGCCGTGCTCATCAAAGTGGAGAAGCTGACAGCATTGTCTGAAAGACACAGCTTGGGATAATTGCTCCTTGTAGTTCCCCTGTCAATGAATATTATCATATTCTTCTCACGAATAAGTTTACTGTACTTTCTTTTTTTTTCTGCGCACTTAGCCACTAAGCACACTACTATTCTTTTAATGAGATGGACTAAACATGACAGTGTGAGCTTTGGCCTAACGGTCTCAAGACTCTGTTTTAAAGCCTCTGTGTTCATATTTTTTAAAAATGATCTTTGTCCAGAAGAAATAAAAATTACACTATTTTTTTACTTGATATTACTGTTTTCTTAAGAAGGCTAACTAAATATTCAATGGATAGGCACAAAGCAAAGAACAAAGCACATGAGGCTAGCAAACATACTCTCTTACTGAATTTCTTTCACTTACGTGTATAATGGAATCCTCTGCACAATATGTTTTCTTTTCCTATCCTGTTAGACTGAAGGATAGTTCTTGGGCAAAAGTAGAAAGAACATACTTTCAGTCTTTTCGTGATCTACACCTTTGAAATGTTAGCCTCTCTTTCGTTTTAAATGCTAGCCAGTTATGAAGGAAAACATTTCAATGTACTGCTGTCACTAATAACAGCAGCAGCAACAGTAACGATAATGATATTAACATCAACATTTATTGAACTCTTAGATGGCTCAGATGGTAAAGAATCTGCCTGCAGTGCAGGAGACCCTGGGTCAGGAAGATCCCCTGGAGAAGGAAATGGCTACCTACTCCAATATTCTTGCGTGGTAAAACTCATGGACAGAAGAGCCTGGTAGTGCATAATCCACAGGGTCACAAAGAGTCAGACATGACTGAGCAACTAACACCTTAGATGCCCTAGGCACCACTATCCTCATAGGAACTGACTCATTAAATCTTCACAACAACTCTATCCGGTAATAGTATTATTACTCCCATCTTTTGGATGAGAAAATATATGCACAGAGAGACTAAAATTTATGCAAGATTGCACAGACAGTAAGTAGAGGAGTCAGGATTCAAATGGAGGGAGCCAGAGTCTGCCACATAATGAGCATTTGACTCCACAGGGCCGAGTGTTCCTTCTTCTCCTGAAGCTCTTCCCCAAGTGGCCAGTGATCAGTGTTTACTTCCCCTGCTGAACACTTATGTATGTGTTGACACATAGCCTGTTGTGAATAACACTCATGGTTAAAAGCTCAGTATCTGGAGGCATATGTAAGAGATTTATCCTATATATCAGCAGTGTTTAACTCTACCAATATCTGCCTCAGCTTCCTCCTATGTAAAATGGTAATAATAATACCAATTCATTAGTTGTTTTGAAGGTTAAATGGGATAACACACATTTAAAGCTCAATAGAAGGTCAATGAATAATAAATGTTAACTTCATTATTACTGAGCTTAATCTCTTAATATATATATAATCCCTTTCCCCAATTAGATTGCGTTTTTTTTCACAGAAATTATCATTATGAATTCTCATTGTTTTGTGTTGGGCTTTCCAATTGTTTAATATATGTTGCTGAAATCTTAGTTGTCTTGGGCATCACTGTAATAATATAGGTGGTGCAGTGGTAAAGAATCTGCCTGCTAATACAGGAGAAATAGGAGTCACAGGTTTGATCCCTGGGTCAGGAAGATCCCCTGGAGGAGGAAATGGCAACCCACTCCAGTATTCTTGCCTGGATTATCCCATGGACAGAAGAGCCTGGTGGGCTACAGTCTGTAGCATTGCAAAGAGTTGGACACAACTGAGTGACCAAGTACACACATATACACAACTCTTTAAATTTCATTAACAATTCTGTCAGGTAATATGTATTTATACTATTATAAATAATAAAGTATTTAGACCAATATCTAAAATTAAGTGAGCACTTACTATCTGCCTGGAACTCTGCCAAGGGCATTATACCAATATCTCATTTAATTCTCCCCAAACCTCTGAACTACGGACTTCTAAAATCTCCATTTTATACAAGAGGAAACTGAGGCCCTCAGGTCACTCAGCTAAGCGTTTCAGAATGTGACTCTTTAACCACAACCCTATACAACCTGGTAAAGAATGAATGTAAGGTAGGTGTTCAATAAATATTTGTTCCTGATGATGAATTGACTATTATCTTAATGATTTCTGTTACCAGAAAACCGTGCTTAAAGCAAACTAATGTGGCCTAGCTAATATCATTCATTCATTAGTTAACTATTGAAAAGAGATTACTGTATGCTAGGTACATACCACATACTGGCAATAAAAAAAAATACTATGCATCTAAAATTTTCTCATCAAAAGTAATTAAGAATTTAATATAATTTCACTTACTATCATTTTCTATGTCAATTCTTATAAAAATCAAACTTCTTCCTCTCTCCCTTTCCCTCCCTGCCCACTCTTTCTTATTTTTTCTTTTAAACCCAAGTTTCATAGTATTACATTTATATAGATTTTCACCAATAAGAAGCTTATATGTCAAGACAAGGAACCATTTTAATTATATTTACTCTTCATTTTGAGGATATTTCTTTTTCATATCTGACAAAGACTTTTGAAGTGACTAAATAAAGGCAAAGCAACCTGATTTAAAAAAATTCTTTCATGTACAATCTTTTGTCTGTAATATTCTCATAAAAGCTTCAAAATTTTAAAAGAAGGTTTTAGCTGTTTTTGTTCTTTTCAAATTGGCAAAATTTGATTTTTTTTCTTCACATGTTTGGATTTCCTTTAAAATCAACAAAGAGGAAAACAAGAGCATATTCAATTTTTAAAATACACTCTTCATTGGTGCCCTGGCATCATCAACTAATATCAGCATCACTCTGAAAACTATGTTTCAATTCTTTAAAAAAAAGAAAGAGTTGAAAATGGACCCATAGAACTCACACAAAACCAAGACTACTATCTTAGGAAGAGAAAATGTTTAAGGGCAATGGGAGACCATGATCATTGATATTAACAAACTTTGTGAATATTTCCTTCACCTCTACACAGAAAGTATTTCATTTATCTGTGAATTAAAAATAAATCTATTTAAGGGTTTAAGTGGATAATTCAAAAGTCAATAGGCTTCAGGTATACTTTGCAGAATCATTATTTCTTATGTATGACTTTAAGTTATATTGAGTTTATAATAAAAGAAAGTCTCCTAAACCTCTGTCATTAAATGATTCAACTAGGCAGAATTATTTAAAATGTAATAACGAAGAAGAACATTCTCTATTTATCTAGAGTGCATACAGATGAGAATGACCTTAGGGTGTTAAATTCATTCATTAACTAAAGCTACATTTATTGTGTATGTACTATGTACTAGGCATTTAATGGACAACAAAACTACAAAGAGTAATCTAATTGATCTGAAAAACAGTATGGGGTATATAGATAGTGCTGGTGAGAGAGAACAGAGATGAGATAATAAAGTGATTATAATCATAGCTGTCATGGGCTGAGGTCCTATTACATATCAAGGGCATGTACTAGGACTTTATAAAAACCACTTCCCACCAACACTCATGATCTCAGAGACGAGAAATCAAATGGTTGATGGTTGATAAACGACTTTGTAATGACATATAACAAATTTTATACTTTATTTTGTATGTAAAAGGAAACATTTTCAAGATGAAGAATGACAGAATCGACCTTTTGTTTTAGAAAGATAACTTTAGTGTTGAGTTCATATTTGACATAGGATCACTTTCACTAGCTAAAATGTCCACCACACAAAGATATGATATTTTGTGTGGAACTGTGTAAATTCTCTAACTAATCCAGATTGCAGCACCTATAAAGCCCGGTATGAATTAAATACTATATGATTTCCAAAAAACATAGATTGGATTCTTTATATTTTTCATGGTCATCTTTAATGATTCCCATTAATTAACTAGTTGAACTCCATTCTGAGACATCTATGATCAACTCCTGAAAACTGAATAGCCTTGTCTCCCACTAAATTCCTTAAAGCCCTAAAAGTCTTGCTACACCAGTCTCCTCACTGTTTCTGAACACATCAGATTCTGTCACGGCTCCGGACCCTAGTTTTCCTGATGTTCCATCAAATTATACTGCCTTGTTCTTTTTTCTATCAGGTGAAAACCTCATTCATTTTCCAAATCTACTTAAAGATCATTTTCTTTCTGTAGTTTTACCTCTCACTCATCTTAGATCAACCACTTTATTTTTTTCCTTGGCTTCCTTCATTACTTTTTTTTCTCCTTCTACAATAGCACCTTTTCATTCTGCTTTATATTGAAGCTATTTGTTTCTGAGTCTCCCTCCTTCTATTGACAGAATCTATTTGGTAAACAGCCTGAGAGTAGTGGTCTTGAATCTTTCATCTAAGGTTACAAAAAAAATAAATAAATAAAACACCAGAAAAGAAGCAAAGTGTATCATACGGTTGGCCAAATAATGGTGTCCAAACAATGCAGTGCCATAACCAATGCTCAGTAACTGACTGGTGAATGAGATGGTCATTCATTCAATCATTTATTCTCACTTTTCATTCAATCAACAATTCTATGTGCTCATATTTAGTAGAAAATAAAGGCTGCTTAATCTTCCCTGCAGGGCATCTGGGTTCAGTCCCTGGGTCAGGAAGACCCAGTTTCCTGGAGAAGGAAATGGCAACCCACTCCAGTACTCTGGCCTGGAAAATCCCATGGATGGAGGAACCTGGCAGGCAACAGTCTGTGGGGTCATAAAGAGCCGGACACGACTGAGTGACTTCACTTCACTTAAAGGCTGCTTTGCCAAAAAGAAAAAAAAAGTTTCTGTTCATTTGAATAAAACTCTTCTACAAATCAACAGGCTAAGAAAAAAATTCATTATAATTACTATTATTGAATCCAACAATGGGCCATCTGAAGAGTACATATCATCTTAGAGGCAGGAAAACTTGTGATAAATGGAGAATTGCACCAGTTCACTGTTTAACATCACTGCCTCCATACAGCCTGTAGATATTTATTGACTGGCTTTAACTAATGTGTACTGTGGTACTGGCAGAAGTATATGAATTACCTGCTCAGAGATACTAATAGACATATACAGATATTAAAACAAACAAAACAATTTCATAGCACCACAAGACAGAAAGGCTAGTATTTACAAAACTATTTATTGTCCAGGCAAGACTGTAGAATTCAAACATATTATCTCATTAAATCCTCTTTAAAAACACTAAAATGGCTAATGTTTACACACTTTAAGTAAAAATATAACTGAGTATGAGAATTTTAATCAAATTCCCAGAGGCCATAATATTAGGAGGCTGAAGAGCCAGAATTAAAAAGCATAGAAACCTTAGACTTTCCCATTTATGTTATTTATTAGGATCGACTTCTAAATCAAAGAAGTTGAAATCAATGTAGGTATATATTTTAATAGAAGCATTCATGGAACAGTGGGATCTTAATGTAAAGATCAAAAGATAGATTAATAGGGAATATTTATTGAGTCTCTCTTGCAGGAGATGCAAGAGATACATTCTGGATGTATTAACTCATTTAATCCTTACAGCGTTTTTTGGAGGTGATTAATACTATTACTAATATTATTATTACTAAGCTAAGATTATGACATCTGGTCCCATGACTTCATGGCAAATAAATGGGGAAAAAGTGGAAACAGTGACAGGTTTTATTTTTTTGGGTTCCAAAATCACTGTGGATTTTGTGGATTGTGGATTTTTTTTTACCACAGCCACGAAATTAAAAGATGTTTGCTCCTTGGAAGAAAAGCTATGCCAAACCTAGACAGCATATTAATAAGCAGAGACATTACTTTGCTGACAAAGGCCTGTATAGTCAAAGCTATGGTTTTTCCATTAGTCATGTACAGATGTGAGAGTTGGACCATAAAGAAGGCTGAGCACCAAAGAATTGATGTTTTCAAACTGTGGTGCTAGAGAAGACTCTTGGACTGCAAGGAGATCAAATCAGTCAATCCTAAAGGAAATGAACTCTGGATATTCACTGGAAGGACAGATGCTGAAGCTCCAATACTTTGGCCACATGATGCGAAGGGCCAACTCATTGCAAAAGACCCTGAGGCTGGGAAAGATTGAGGGCAAGGGAAGAAGAGGGCGACAGAGGATGAGATGGTTGGATGACATCATTGATTCAATGGACATGAGTTTGAGCAAACTCCTGGAGATGGTGAAGAACAGGGAAGCCTGGTGTGCTACAGTCCATGGGGTGGCAAAGTCGGACACAACTTACGACTGAACAGCACAACAATATTTTTAGCAGTACTGTTATCACTTTTCAGGATGGAAACTGAGCCATAGAGAAGATAATAAACTTTCCCATGAAGTCACCAAGCTGGTAAGTGGCTGTATAGTAAAACTTCTTTTTCTATAGCTCATAGAATTTAACTACTATGCTATACTGCCTTATTAGGCTGTAGGGGTATTTAACGTGATGGTCTGAATAAAGTTGCAAGCAGGGGGCTATTACCACCACATTGGAAGTTCTGGCTTCTACATATGAATTGGGGGGAGGGGTACAAACATTCAGTCCATAACACTAGCACTTCCCAAACTTTTTCATGTCATGGCACAAATAGAAAAGGGTTATATTTGTTTTGTGTGCTTACTGGGATAAACTGGGAGGGATTTGGAGTTTGAGGGAGGCTCTGCTGGGACAGATATGACTGCCCCTTGGCCTCCCAGAGGGGATCAATAAGTATCCCACGAAGTTTGGCAAACTACACACCTTACAAAACCATAAACTATTCAGAACACAAACAGTATCAGCCATTATAATCACTGTCTCAGAACCTCATTTTGGATCTTTCGTGATCTAGCTGATATTTTTCTGGAAGACATTAGTGTGGAAAGGGGTTTCCTAGGAAGCTGATCAATAATCACTGGAGAAAAGGTGAGAACATGTAGAAAACTATGCTGCAAGGGACACATCTCCCTTTATTGAAATAGAGTATTTCTTAATATGAAAATAAAAATCATTGTTTAGATTATGCATCACATCCAACTAACACTGAGTACTTACTTACATGTGTCAGGGCAGTGCTAGACACGGGAGACCACAAACGAATAAACAATATCTCTCCCTCCAAAGGTTACAATCTATTGATATAAGTAAAGGGGTTTCTATCTAGCTTTGGGAACCAGGCTATAAATGAGCAATAACTCAATGAGGGTAGTATAAACAGTAGAAAAGAAGATGCTGTGAACTGACTAATTAAAACAAAAAGTCGTCTGACTACCTGTCTCATTTTGGGCTCCTTCCAAAGAAGGGTCTGGGACAAGGGGACCTCAGAAGGCAGGAGTGAAGCAGTGATGAGAGTGAATCAGGGAGAAGAATTAGCAATAGTAAAGCTATGTCAAAGAGGCCACCAGCAGTGCAATGTCATCAGGATCTCTAAGATGTATAGACAGTGCCTCCAAAGGTATACATCTGGTAGAGGCTGGAATATTTCTTTTCCAGCCCTGTTCCTCCTTTAGTTAAGAGTTACCCCCACAGGGAAATTAGTTGCCATGCTCGTTCCCCCAAATCCAATATAGATTTGTTGAGCTCTCCCAGCCCTAGAAAAGACCCTGGGCCAGAATGTGGAAGAGCACTACAGAGGCTGGAGTCTGGGCTAATACAGAGCTGTTTCAGTGTGGTTAAAATTAGAGGTGAGCTGAGGGATAACAACAGAATGCCCAATACATTGACTAGAGTAACCTGTAAAGACATCTGGGGATGGGGCATGCTGCTGCTGCTGTTGCTAAGTCGCTTCAGTTGTGTCCAACTCTGTGCGACTCCATAGACGGAAGCCCACCAGGCTCCCCCGCCCCTGGGATTCTCCAGGCAAGAACACTGGAGTGGGTTGCCATTTCCTTCTCTGATGCATGAAAGTGAAAAGTGAAAAGGAAGTCGCTCAGTCGTGTCCAACTCTTAGCGACCCCATGGACTACAGCCTACCAGGCTCTTCCATCCATGGGATATTCCAGGCAAGAGTACTGGAGTGGGGTGCCATTGCCTTCTCTGGGGGATGGGGCATAGACACTGTGAAATCTGATCTAGCACAATCTGACGTAAAGAATGGTTGAGGAAAGCTTAGATGGACATCTTACTAAATTATATTCCACAGAAAGTGTCTCTGGTTCCTACAAGCAGTCAAACTTTGGGGTAACAAATCCCGACACTGTCCAGCTAAGAAACAGAAAAATGGTTTGCTCATGGGCCTATCTGATTCTCTGGCTATGAGGTCAAGATTGGACTCTTAGCAGTTCTTATGAAAATCCTGACACTCATTCACCAATTATCTTCTAGGAATTGATGTGTATTGCTCTCCTTGTGTTTCAGGACAGAAATCTTTGAATTGCTTTAGGGAGTTTTTCCAAAAACAGTGATGTAGTTTTGCACCATTTTGTCATGACTGGGCCTACTGAAAATTTCCTGACATTCTGAATTCATGGCAATAATATTTGTGCTGTTGTAGCTGGTTTGTATTTTTTTATTGTTGTTTTGTATTAAAGTAGAGGAGAAATAAGAAAAGGTTAAGGATTGCATCTAAATGTATTAAGCTTGAAGGCTTCAACATAAATGAAAAGATTTATAGAAAGTTATTAAGACCTTTAAGTTTCTATAAAAATTTCATCATTGCTGACAATATCTACTCTCATTAACTCTGCCCAAGCAGTTCTTGTGTTGCTGTAAGGCTGAAGGTGAGTTTATTTTACAATTTACCAAGCAGTATAGGAGTTTTCTGGAGAATTTTCATTGGAGGCCCAAGGTTAAACAATAGATATTTTTATGGTTACAAGAGAACATATATATACTCTTCTCTCTTCTATCATAACATATAAGGAAATAACTATTCTTAATCCGTAGAAACTGTGGTGGTGGTGATGTGGGTACATTACGGCCCTTTATATGAACATATGTAACTTCTCTTTGACCATGAGTGGACAAGTCTTTTTAAAAGTTCTGGGGGGTGGGGAAGAGCTCCAGGGACCACGTGGGCTCTGTCAGTAAGTTCCAATCTGGGACATCAAATCCAGTTGCACAGAAACCAAATGTCAATATTTACAAAACTCTTTCCATCTTATATCCTGCTTCCTTTTCTTTTTATGCTTTCTCGTCCCCTTTCTTTCCTCTCTTTTCTTTGATCCTCTTTTTCACTCTATTCCATTTGCTCTCATTTTTCTCCTGCCCACAGTCTGTATATTCTGAAAGAGGATTCAGTGATGGAAAAGAAAGGGCCTCAAACAAAGCTGTCCTCCAAGACAGAGCACTCTGGAGGGTGGTGGCTGGAGACTGGGGCCAAGCCCAAGGACTAGTGCTCAGAGCCCTGAGACTCTCAACTGAAAGAAAGCATTAGGCTTCTTCAGGCTTGATGGCTGTATGAAGCCTCCGGATTTCAAAGCTTTCCTGGGCTGACAAGGACTTGCTAATTTCAAACATTCTAACCAATTACTCTCACAAAGAACTCTGGACAATAATCAGAGGAGTAGGGTGGGAGTGCTGGGGAGGAACGGCCCTGCAGGCTTCTCTCTGCTGCTCTGCCCCTCACCATGGAGTCCATACTCTGCTCCCTGAGTAAATAAAGACAGTGAAAAATACAAATGTGCTCAATGGGTCCTCCTGGCTGTCTTGTTCTCAGTAATGGGATACATAGGGACCCTGTCCTGCATTTAGTCCAGTAATTTCTGATGGTGTTAATTAAAAACTTTTGATGCTGATTTGAATGGAAAATACCTCAAACAGTGTTTTCTTTATTGAATCACAAGTTCCGAGCCATGGATTATTAGGTTAAGCTCTGTCATCAGTGAGACCAATATAAACGCTTTTCATACCATCTGCTTTGACAAATAATAATAATAATAATAGTGATAAATGAGAAAGAAGAGAAACCATTTGGATTGACTCTTTTATTTTAACCTGTTTTTTAAAGGACTAAATTGAAAATCTGTGTCCCTGAGTGTGGAACATATGATTTTTTAAAAATCTTTTTTTTTCAAATCCTTGCAGAACATTCAAATCACCCAATGTTCCAGGACCTGAATTTTTTATATTTTAAAATGGGGAAAGCTGCTTAAAATAAGTGAATCAGCTGCTAAGTGATTTCTCTCTGTCTCTTTCCCTACTCTCCCTTTCAAAAGGCTGGAAAAATACTTAAAATGGTGTATGCAGTTGATATGTGCTGCTTAAGAAGCTTAATATAATTACAGAGGACTCAGACTTTCTATTTAAATACAAGATAGGCAAGGGCAATAGAAGCTGAGTTATGAGTATGCATCTCTTGTGAGGTATGGGGAATGTTTCCAAACGTTTAATCCACTGAGCAAGGTAAGGGTGCAAAGCAGTTATCCACAGGTTTCTCTATCCTCCTGGAAACCTGAGAAATCCAGAGAGCAATGTAAGCGGATCGTGTGACAGATGCTGTGCAGGAAGGAAGCAGGCGAAGAAAACTCCACTCTGCAACCCAAAGCTTTTGTGAAGCACTAAGCATACCACCAAAACATCCTGATTGATTTCTAAGATTTGTCTCCAATTTTGTTTTTAATTTTCACTTTACACCAAGGCTTGAAGTCTTGGACACCTAGTTTGAGAGTTCCCTTGCATATCGCCTCACAGATGACATCTTTTCTTTTTCTCTTCTGTGTTTCCATATACCTATCATTTTCCATTTCCTAACCTGTTTATTCAAACTGTCTGTAATATTATCTGAATCCTTGAAAGACCACAAGATTTTCCTTCTTCATCCTGAAGGTCTTCATCACTCATGCTCTTGTTTTGATTTACAGATCTCTACCAGTGGACAATTCTGAAAGAGATGGGAATACCAGACCACCTGATCTGCCTCTTGAGAAACCTGTATGCAAGTCAGGAAGCAACAGTTAGAACTGGACATGGAACAACAGACTGGTTCCAAATAGGGAAAGGAGTACGTCAAGGCTGTATATCGTCACCCTGCTTATTTAACTTCTATGCAGAGTACATCATGAGAAACGCTGGGCTGGAAGAAGCACAAGCTGGAATCAAGATTGCCGGGAGAAATAGCAATAACCTCAGATATGCAGATGACACCACTCTTATGGCAGAAAGTGAAGCGGAACTAAAAAGCCTCTTAATGAAAGTGAAAGAGGAGAGTGAAAAAGTTGGCTTAAAGCTCAATATTCAGAAAACTAAGATCATGGGGTCTGGTCCCATCACTTCATGGGAAATAGATGGGGAAACAGTGGAAACAGTGGCAGACTTTATTTTTGGGGGCTCCAAAATCACTGCAGATGGTGATTGCAGCCATGAAATTAAAAGACGCTTACTCCTTGGAAGGAAAGTTATGACCAACCTAGACAGCATATTCAAAAGCAGAGACATTACTTTGCCAACAAAGGTCCGTCTAGTCAAGGCTATGGTTTTTCCTGTGGTCATGTATGGATGTGAGAGTTGGACTCTAAAGAAAGCTGAGTGCCGAGGAATTGATGCTTTTGAACTGTGGTGTTGGAGAAGACTCTTGAGAGTCCCTTGGACTGCAAGGAGATCTAACCAGTCCATTCTAAAGGATATCAGCCCTGGGTGTTCTTTGGAAGGACTGATGCTAAAGCTGAAACTCCAATACTTTGGCTACCTCATGCGAAGAGTTGACTCATTGGAAAAGACTCTGATGCTGGGAGGGATTGGGGGCAGGAGAAGAAGGGGACGACAGAGGATGAGATGGCTGGATGGCATCACCGACTCGATGGACGTGAGTCTCAGTGAACTCCGGGAGTTGGTGATGGACAGGGAAGCCTGGAGTGCTGTGATTCATGGGGTTGCAACGAGTCGGACACGACTGAGTGACTGGACTGAACTGAACTGAACTGAAAGAGGATGAAGTTCTCCATAAAGGCTAAGCGCTTTGGCAAGTCTTCTTTCCTTCCCTCCCTCACCACAGGCTGCATTGACCTCACTCTCTTGGAAAAGTTTGCAGAATTGGCCTCCTAGCCTGGTGGGACATGATATGATCCTTCAATAATGACAAAGACAATGATAAAAATAACAGAAAATACTCACAAAGCAGGTGAAGCACAAAGCAGGTGAAGGGAATGCATAGGGCAACAGAACTAAAACTCCAAAAGGGAAACAGGCGTGACCAAACCACCACCCGAACTCCCTTGTTCACAGAATTTATGATTTTGCTCCCAGAGAAAATAGATAGGTGACATTGTCTATAAAGAACTAGTAAATGTAAATTAACAGATATGAGGCAAATGAATGCACTTCATGATGATTTCCAGCTGAAATGATCTTTTTTTTCCTAGAGACCAAGTTTTTGTTAAACTTAATCCTTACTCTCTTCCTTCCCCAGCAGCAGAAACATCTGGTCGGTTTTAGATTCCCCTTGGATTTCCAACTTCAAAGGGAATTATAAAGAATAACAAATTCATGTACCAGCAGTAAAAAAAAAAAAAAAAAAATTAGAGCAGCAGGAGAGAATGGTAAAATTGTCCTTATTTGACTGCTAGTGACAGGCGCCACAGGCAGAACTAGGAGAAAAGACAAAGGCAGGCTCACCGGGTGACAACCTGAGTTCCTGGAAGAGACTGAATCTTTGGCTATACTCAAATATGCACAGGCTCTTACAAACTCAAAGGAATTTTCTCCTTGCGTAAGTGAAAAAGTATAAAAAGTTAGGAAAGTTAAAAAAAAAGAAATGGGTTCACATGTACCTGTCACGTAGTAAGCATCAACAAAAGTTTGTTGAAAGAGTGATCAGGAGACAATTGTAAAGATTCACTTAACCTCTGGGTTTTTAACTTAATTTACAGAAAATGGTATGAGTTCTGATTTCACGAAGGGCTGGACAAGCCATCCCAGAAATAACTCAGGCTCCTAAGAATCCACTAGATCGATCATGTCCTCATAGAAGATCAGACCTCCCAGGGTTTCCAAAAAAGTCTGCTTCTTCCTTGCTCTGGTTCCTTATTAAAGGATGGGCAGAAATCAAAGTCCTACCAGAGTGGAGGAATAGAGTTTGAATGAACTATTGATAACTGTAGTTGTGCCAACTTGTGCTTGACATCACTTTATAGAATTGGATTTATCTTTCTCCTCTGTCATTTTCTTAGCAAAATTGAAATATACATCTTAGAGTGTAGGTCTTGATGTAATCAGAAATTAGAAAATGAGAACAATTAAAGAAAGTACAATTTTGCCATTGTAATTACCCCTTACAAATAGCCTTTCCTCTTTCCTGTTTTATGTGCATTGTGTACAACAACAATAAACAGATATGATTATCCAATCAACTTGTTTGTGCATAAAGAGAGAGAAAGAGTTAAAAGCTAACGTGTCTTTAAGTAAGTAATTATATAAGTCTTTAAACTTAGCATTCAGCGGTTATAGATCTCCACATCACAAATACATTAGGTTGATTCATAGTGAAAGCATTAGTCACTCAGTCAAGTCCAACTCTTTGCGACTCCAAGGACTGTCACCCACCAGGCTCCTCTGTCCACGGGATTCTCCAGGCAATAATAATGGAGTGGGTTGCCATTTCCTTCTCTAGGGGATCTTCCCAACCCAGGGATCAAACCAGGGTCACCGGCAATTTTTGCAGGTAGATCTTTTACTGTCTGAGCCACCGGGGTTGGTTGATTCATAGAATGGCCATCAAAAACTCAAAAAGCAAATGACTTCTGATAAAAAAGTATAGATCAATGGCATCTTAAGAATATTTCATAGAGTAGGATAAAATAATAGAATCAGTTCTCTATGGAGCCCAGCATGATTTGCTAATGGAGTAGTCCCCTCAAAAGCGGACCATCTCAAAGGAAGTTCTATATATCATAGACTTTGAGTAATCTCTAGTGAAGGATGAAACAATGAAGACTTCACATTTCCAATGTAAAAGAACTGAGCTGGCTGCAAAGTCATCTCCTTAAATATCTTTGCCTTGAATGGAGTCTTCATCCTTCTCTCACCCCTGCAGGTAAGGGAGAGAATCACCAAAGTTATCTCAGTAAAAGCATGCTGTAACTCCCATCCTTGTGTTAATTGTGCATGATTGTATGTTATGTGTCTAATAAAATTTATCCAAAAAAGATGCCAACTTCTTCAAAGATGGGTCTGGTGGTATGAACAAAACATTTTTTTTTTCCTTTTGTAACTATCTGTATTTAAGTCTAAATTAAAGTCTTGGCTTGATGGGGGCATTTGCAAAAAATTTCCTACCCTATTTAAGTAGAATCATTCAACCATGATTTTGAACTATACTACAGGGAAGGATATAGAGAATATGGAATACTACTTTATTTCAAGAAAGGTTGTTTTATAGCAGATGTAAGAACTGAATAAACACCAGACCCCAAGGCCAAGCATAAGAATATGCCACACACACACACACACCAAGAATCAAACACTATTATTAAGCATAGTAGTAATAATAATAGTATCTGTTATTGTGATGAGACACTTAAGGTTCACTTGGGCATAATGAATAATACTTTAGCTAGAAAGAACTATGGGTAAACTTCCTCTTCTCCCTAAAACCCAGTTTATAGTCTAGGTTTATATGACATGAGCTATATAACCCAACACCACATGTAAGAGAGAATGCAGGAAAAAGTGAAAATTTATGCCTTTATTTCAGTTGTTGTGTTGGCAATATCAATCTTAAAATAATGATGAAAAGTTAACTCTTTCCAAATATGGGTATTTTGGGTTATGGTGAAATAGCAGTAGCTTTAAAACAGTATAGTAGCTAGATCCTACCTATCTTTTCCTGGAATGCCCACTTCAACACCAAGCTGTCAGATACATTCCTGAACTTTTGAAGACATTATAATGATGGTAATGTCAGGCCAGGATAAAGAAAAACAGAAATGATCAGAAGACTGAGAGGAAAAAGACATGAGATGGAAAAAAAAAAATAGTTCGTATTGTCGACACCATCCAGTCTAGCAATTTTTACAGATGCTTTCTGTTTGCTTGAGACAGTTTATTGCTTGTGTTATTTCTTCTGTTCCTTTTTTTCCATGTGCTTTCCTCCACCAACTTTGTTCAAAAATATTTTGTATGTGTCCATACTGCAAACCCTCATATCTTTCTAGATTTAGTGCAGTGGAAGAACTCTTATTTTTTTTCCTCTAAGGGTTAAGACACATCAATATTCCAGCTACTCACTTTCAAGGCCAATGGAAAATGTGCTCCTAAGATTAAATAGACCTGAGTAACACATAAATCCAGTTTATACTGATGCAGGATGGTACACAGTTACTCACATCATGAATCTCCGATGAGTGGAATACACCTGTTGGAACTGTCACTGACCTGCAGGTCATAGACAGCCAGGCAGGATAAAACCTTCACTACTGGTCCTCTGCGGACAGCCTCGTTGCATGAAGCATTCATCCTTGTGGATTTGGGTGTATAGGAGGTGGTCTAGCTATAGGAAACTGACTTGAGGCTCTTAAAATATTCTGAGGATAAACTAGAGTAATACACATAGGCACAGAGGCAATGAGTATCCCTTGTTCTGCAATGCACCATCTCCATCTATGCACACTTTCCCAGACATAGTGCTTTTTTTTGAAAAATTATTCAGACTATTAATGTATAATTCCTCCCTTTTCAGACTTCTTAAGTGTCCCCTTAGGAAGAAGCCTTTTGTTTTGGCCAATTAAAACAAACAAAAAATACCTATAAATGTTTAAATCCGGTGTTACATTTGGTTTAAGTAGCTTCGCCATATTTATCTAGGATGTGTTGGGTGCAGCCACGCTGGACTTCTCAGTAGTCAGAAGGTTACGTTTCCTTTCACCTCAAATATGGAATTATATACAGCATAGGAGATATCCAATGATGAGTGTAGTTAGTGTGGTATTGATCTGGCATGCAAATCATCATCCTAAGTTTGAATCAAAGAAAAAAAAAACACCCCCCCCAAAAAAAAAACCCCAAAAAACTCATCCAAGAAACCTAGCCAAACTTGTAAAATATCTCTGTAGTCAACTAAATTGCCCTTTGGCTTACAGATGTGCATAAAAATGTTTTGAAACACATGTCTGAGATTTTATGATCAATGTTTACATTTCAGAAAATATGACAGTAATACTCAGAAGAAAAATACTCCTCTATATAATGATCTGAATGTTTTTAACATGAAAATGTAGAAGGTTCTAATGGGCCTGAAATATTGATGGGCTAAATGCTATAATGACTGGGGTTTGCTTCAGAAAAACATGGAGGGAGCACAGGAAAACAAGAGGCCATGGCTTTAGTCACTGCACAAGCTGGGTTCTGAGCACATGGGATTCATGGTAGCGATCTGCCTACACTCAAGTATTTCAAATTGTTCACATAAACGATTTAAACATTTATCCTGATTTGAACTTTCATTTACTCACAATTTATTGACTGATTCATTTACTTTTTATATATAAGATTATGGAAACAAAAAATGAAAACAAAAATAAGAAAATACTCTTGGACATTTAGGTGAAGTAAGCTATTCTTCAGAAACAGTATGTATTTATTTAAAATGATGGTTACAAGGACTATGTAATTACATGTAGAATTCTTAGGTTAAATTTTGAAAGCAGGATATAAAATTATATGGAAAGTATGATTACAGCATGTTTTAAAAAATATATCCTCAGGGGAAAATGAGAGTAAAGAAATATATCAAATGGTTATTAATGGTTGGATTTAAATTATAGAAATAATTACTTTAATTTTTCTTCATTTTACTCCAATGTGTTTTTTCAAATTATTTTTAATAAGCATGTATCATTTTAAAATGAAAATAAATATTTATTCATTAGTGGATAAGATGTGCTCTCCTTTCTGAAGGAGCTTTTCATTTACTAAAACAGAGAATCTACAAACACCCAGCATTGCCCTGATAGTTTAAATCTTCATACCTAGATGTGAAATACACCCATCAGATTTTATCTGATCGTAGAAACATAAAGAGCTTTCTGTGTGTTGGATAGAAATAGGAGAGGAACTGGTTTTTTTGCAAGCCAGAAAACGTGTGAAATTCAGGCCATTTTGTGATGAGATCACTTCACAATGAATGCAAAGGGAATGACTAAAGTTACCCAATGAGCCTCTCCCTTGAGTTCTAAACATTCACACTGATAGGAGTTTCTTTTCGGGCAGCATAACAAGCAAAGTTTGAAGTGAGAGTAGGGAGTCACAACCTAAAGGCTTGTGCCCTTCACTGGCAAGATGGGTACCTTTAGAGAGACAGATAGATGTACAATAGAACTAGAAACAAAAATAAAAGAAGAAACAAAAATGAAGCATTCATCCTTGTGGGTCTGGGTGTATAGCAGGTGGTCTAGCTATGGGAAACTGACTTGAGGCTCTTTAAATATTCTGAGGATAAACTGGAGTAATATACACAGGCACAGAGGCCTATCTATTGTACAGATAGATGTACAATAGAACTAGAAACAAAAATACAGTGACATCTGTAGATTATGTGCGATAGATATGGAGAGTCTCTGCTAGAAAGCTATCTTTATTACCCAAGAGATTATTTCCCTCATCTTATGCACATTCATACAAACAGAAATCAAGAGTATAGGTGCTAAAAATTTGGTGAATATGATGTTCATAACTAAATAGGCCTGGCCAGGGCCAGGCAGAATATATTCAGATGTCAGGCAAGTCACCCTTTCACTCTTTCCTCTCTGGTATAACTGTCAATTCATTTCTATGCAGGCTAATCTCTAGTACACTCAACTCTTTCAGGTCCTGTCTTGATGATGTTCTACCAATATTCCCTCAGTCCAGACCTGCACTCTCCTCCCAGCCACTGAACTCTCAAGAATTCCTGAAACTCTGAATTTTAAAACTGTACAAATTCTCACAAGACACATAGACCTCGTTTCAAACCTAGGTTCCCTTGCAGCCTTGATGTTGATCCTCTTACTTAACTGGTAATGTTGGTGGTAGTGGTGAGGGTTTCATGTCCCTTGTGTTTGTGGGTATACACAGGAGCAATCATTGATTCACATGAAGCAAATGCATTTCAAATTTGTAGCATATCATCAAATAATAGCAGGTAATTCAATACATCATAAAATATGTTTGGAGAATTTTGTCTGCATAAGGCAAAAACACTCAGTGTTCCACATGGAAACATCCATGTTCAGCTTCACCAAATCACCTTCTCTGTCCACTCAGGGGACTCCTTTGGAAATAGACATATATTATCTCTGGAGAGTTTTTCAAGCAAGTCCTTTGAATACTTCCCCCCGCCCCCGTGCAGCAAAATCAGTGTAAACCGTCTGCTGAACTCTGTGACAATAGGTTCTTAAGATCATGTTTCTTACCATTCTAAATGATGGTATTTCAAATGAATAAATAGGAAATGGAACAGGTACCCTTCACCAATGTCAAAATACTTTCTGTTCAAATCTAGCATTTGAGGTGGTGGACGTGCCACAGCTTTAGGTCTAATTCTTTCTGAGGTTGGGAGAAATATATTTGACTTCTGTGCACCTCAATATTTTGGGTCGCCGTTTAGAGATGATGAAAAGTTGCTTACCAGACAGCAATGTCACGAGGAATATCCAGTTAGTGATAGTGAAGCATTCTGAAATGAAAAGAATATGGTAAAATGTATGACAACATGGCAATCATAGAAAATAACACATTTACTTCTCATTCAGGACACTGGCATACTGACACTATATAAAAATAAAGGATGCTCCCCTTTGGGAATGAAAATACAACTGCACCCTGAGAAAGGGCTTTTGTATTTGCCTGTGTGTTTTAACTTTAAGGCTCTAACCAGTTGTAACCAGTTGTGAAAGACTTGCTGCCTATTTCTGTAATTCACTGTAACTTGTGTTGAGAAAGTTATGTTTTATGGTTAATTATCCATGGTCTGTTTAAAAAAATAAATCAAACCATTGTGAACCACCAGGATTTGCAGCTCCATTTGAACTTCACTGTACTTTTGATTAAACATTTTGTAAATAAAAACAAACTGGTTTCTCCTTGTTTGGGGTTGTTTGTTCCTTGTGTTCTGGATATAAATATTGTGGCAAGAGTGGTGGAACAAGCTATGGATTATTTACCCCTGGTTTCATGAGTTGTGAGTTACTGGCCTTATCCTCTTTCATGTGTATAAATAAATGTATAGCATTATATTCCAAGTCCTGTAAGACAACTGGAATGAGTGAACTGAAACCTTTTAAAACCAAAACCTTTTATGCTAAGTCACAGAGCAACAAAACAAACCCCAAATTAACATTTAAAAAGCTTCTACTGTGGAGAAACAAAATCCCCAAATATTATATAATCTGCATTTTAAAAATTGCTTTCCTAACAAGCAGCAAGTCTATCAACAATTCCACATGGAGGTCTTTCCACTGCTTTTATAATGGAGATGCCATAGATGGTTTTACCAGAGATCACCTCCCACCCACAATATCACCATCAGAATGAAGCCCTGAAAATAACCAGAATGATAACTTAAGCCAAAATTGATTTAGAAAGATCAGGAGTTACTGTAGCTAAAGATAATGAAACATTATAAAAGAAGAATTCTGTATAAAACTTGTCATCATCCTATGACTTATATAAATAAAAGAAGCCTAAAAAATAATTGCCTAAGCAAAGTGAGTAAAGTCAAGATTCAAAAGACCCTGTGGCAGAGTGTAAGAGGAGTATATTTGAGACCCATAATCATATGGCCCTAACATTGCATTTGAACTCAATAAGGATCCCTAAAGTACCTTGCGCAAAATTATGTTTGTTAAACGATCCAATGGTCTGTGCATCACTGACCATTAAAAAGGACCTCCAGGAAAGATATAAAATTTCTTTCTGCAATTTGTTATTTTTTTTAAAAAGATAGAGACAGGATAATAAGGGCTTTCTTATAAAATGGGGTGGTCGTCCCTGACTGAAGTTTGAAGAGCACTGTATTTGATCTCATCTGACCCCTTTATTACTATCATGGCTTACTGCTTACTTGCATAAGCACTAAGAGGGGACAGTCACTGCAGCTCACCAAAATATTCAGGTAAAATATTCCTAAAGCAGCTACTGTGTGCTGGGCACAACTAGAGTGATTCATGTTGAAAGAGTATAAGTTAGTGACTGAGGTTCTTGTTGCAACATTTAAAAATATCTATTACTATTGCCAATAGCAAAGAGAAGCCAGGTTTACCCTAAGAGTTGTAAAGGACTTCTAAAAAATTAGAAGAAATTTAAATTTTGCCCTATCTTCCTGTATGCCTGGATATAGAAAGTTTAGGCTTGCCAACCCTTCCTAGGCCTGGATCCCATACTGCAGAAGAAAAGCTAGAAGTAGCTTACAAGTTCCCAGGGCCATGGTTACAACCAAAAAAGAGTGCTGTTCCAAAGCAGCTGGAATTAATGGGGCATTGAAAGGTCAATTCTTCCCTAAGTATGTTTCAGAGAGTGTGAAAATCAACTGAGAGGGAATTGAAAGTTATTCTGAAAAACTGAGGCAGGAAAAAGTCCAAATATGTTTTACTCAAAGACATTTTCCCTACTCTTTTGATAACCAGATAGCTCCAAATATTTTTGACAATCAAGAAAATGCTCCTCCATAGAGGAATAAGGTTTCATTTAAATTCAAGCAAACCTATTTGAAAATCAGGGTATTCTAAATGATTCCCTGTATACAGAACTGTAGACCAAAACTAAGTGTTTGGCTACAGATTAATCATGTTAAAATTACATTATAAAGAAACATTTTACATGGTGCAGTATTCAATTTGATAATCAAGTACACACATACAAAACTGCCTATTGGAATCCACACTTACCTACAACTGAGAAAACCACAATTCAAAAAGATTAATGCACCCCAATGTTCATAGCAGCACTATTTACAAAAACCAAGACATGGAAACATCCTAAATGTCCATTGACAGATGAATGGACAAAGATATGGTATATTTATATAGTGAAATACTACTCAGTCATAAAAAGAATGAAATATTGCCTTTTGCAGCAACACGGATGGACCTAGAGATTATCATACTAAGTGAAGTAAGCCAAACTGAAAAAGACAATATCATACGATATCACTTATATGTAGAATCTTAAAAAAAAATGATACAGATGAGTTTATATTCAAAACAGAAATAGATGCAAAGACATAGAAAATAAACATGGTTACCAAAGGGGAAAGGGGGAAAGAGATAAATTAGGATTTGGGGATTAATATATACTCACTATTATATATAAAATAGATAACCAACAAGGACCTGCTGCACAGTAGCAGGGAACTATACTCAATATTTTATAATAATATATAATGGAAAATAATCTTAAAAAGAATTATATATAACTAAATCACTTTGCTGTATAACTGAAATTAACACAACACTGTAGATCAGCTATACATTAATAAAAAAGATTAAAAATATGAAGGACACAGAAAAGATATATGTGTAAATATATATGTGAATATCTTGCTTAAAGACTAGAATATTGTGACCAATTTTCATTATGTTTCACAAACAAATCTGTCTGAATTATAGATTATTTCAAGGAAAAAAAATCTGAAAGGAAATGTATTTACAAAATACTTAAAAAACATATACTAGCTTAATCATTATTCATATTCAGACAACAAAAGATGTGCCCATGTCATCATACATACAGAGATACTACAACCCCAGTGATCTTGATCATTCAGTTGTTACAACAGTGAACCACATATTTAGATAATGAAACCTGAAAAACCAGACAAAACTCTCCTGGCTTTGATTTTTATCTTTATGCACCAGGCTTTTCCATACAAAAGGAATCCAAAATTCAATAGCTAACATATAAGAGAAAGTCAAACAAACTAGGAAATAGCCTGAATCTTTCATAAAAAGTAGAGAAAAATCTACCTTCTTCCTTTAGTAAATCAAATGAACCAATTCCATAAGGCCTTACCATCCAGAAGTAAAGAATGATCTAAAGGAATGATACTGATCCCAAATACACAGTGATCAAGAGCTTCAGTAGTTCCTACTCAGATCCATCCTCTCTCCGGCCCCGTTTCACCTTTCCTGATTGCATTAAGAACCCTCAGAACCACTAGCACACCACTCCTTACATACCTGATCTTTCCTCTAGCAGAAATCTCAGAGTGCCTAATGCTGTGCTCACTAGCATTTTGTATCTGTTTGAAAACCATTTGATAGGCAGAAGCTGAAAGGGAAGAACAAAACAAACCTCCAAAGACCTCTAAACTCCCTCATCAGACAAATGCCTGGTGCCCAGAGGACATCAGCCAGTTAAGTTGAAACAAAATATTGTAACCGGGAAGGAAGACTGATAAACCTCCTACAAATCTCACCATGTCCCCATTTGGGAAGGGAGTTACTCCAGTGAAAAAGTAGGGGGTATAGCAAAGAAGTGAAGAACAACAACAACAAAAAACACTTTATTATACATCGGAGACTTAAAGGCAGTGCAATGATCCAAAGGTGTTCCAGGGAATAGTGCGACAGAAAGTTCTAAATGAGAATTCCAGAAACTACAAGTTCTTAAATGGATCTGTTATTTAAGGGATGAATTCTGTAGGGAGTTTGAATTAAGTGTCTGCTGTAGCATCTAGATGTTTTCTCTTTCATTAAGACTTTGGGGTTTGAATATACTTTGTCATGAGAAAAAAAAACTGTAGGGCTTTATCCAGCCCCCAAAGTAAAAAGCAAGAGAAAGACAGGGTTTATATAACCAGCTTTTTACATAAATATTACATCAGGATACATTTCAAATGAAAACACACACATACACACACACAGCTGTCTTCCTTATCCTTTCTATTTTAAAATTCATTTCTTACTTTAAATGTTGTTGATTTTTCACAAAATAAGTAAAAACCAAGTCAGCATTAAACACCTCAGAATAATTTTAGTCTTATGTTACCTGGAAAATTTACCACATCATGGAGGGTCACAAAATCTTGATTTAAAGCCAGTGAAGGCACTGACAATTATGGGATGTTTTGCTGCAGCTCAGGGCAACTAGAAATGGTCATGAATGTTAGCTAACTCCCTTCTCAACAGTCTGAAAAAAGGGAAAAAAAACTGTAAGTTTTCCCCATCTGTTATTTCCTTTTTTTTTCTTTTTGGCTGTGGAAAAGTAAAATTATGCAAGAGCTTTTGAATGTAAAGGCTGTGTGTGCTTTTTCCCTTTTTGTCTCTGTGTACCGGTTATGCGATGTTGCGTAACTGAGTACAGAGTAGGCGGTTAGCGTTTACTATTGATTTACACTATGCCATCTAATGAATTCAGAACACTAAAAAGAAAGGAGCAGGAAGGCAGGGAAGAAAAAAGAGAAAGAGAGAAACAGGGAGAGGGAAAAAGGACCAAACAGAGGGGAGAGAGTAACAGTCAATTAGGGAAACAATTCTAACATCTGGAATAGCTTCATTCTTATTACCTTTAGCTCTGATTTTCAGTTATTGTTCAGGTCTCAGAAAAACGGATTTGAGTTAGTGACCCCAATATTCTGATCGTATGTCTAATGAGGATTACTGGCAGGAGAGTGCCTGAAAGTACTAATGTGTCAAATCACTTGAAAGCAATTCCACTACACTGTCAGACTTCTCCATATGCTCCTGTTGTCATTCTCTCGATACCTTTGGGAATCCATACCTGTGCTAGCCAGTGCTATGGTCTAACTAGTTTACCTAATAGCAAACGTCATTTGAAAAACACACAGAGATATCACCAGGGCAAAGAGAAATATCTTCAGTTTTACCCTTCCCCTTTAAAAATACATGAAGAATGCATATGGAAATCTTTGAATAGGTCACTATTTTACTTTGGAAGAACGTATAAGTGGAAGTCGCTCAGTCGTGTCCGACCGACTCTTTTGAGACCCCATGGACTATACAGTCCATGGAATTCTCCAGGCAAGAATACTGCAGTAGGTAGCTGTTCCCTTCTCCAGGGGATCTTCCCAACCCAGGGATCGAACCCAGGTCTACTGCACTGCAGGCGGATTCTTTACCAGCTGAGCCACAAGGGAAGCCCTGGAAGAAGATATATACACATTATTTGACTAAATAGAACAGCCCAATATAGGGCAATGAAAGAGAAACAGTCAATGAGAAAAGATTCTAAACTGATGAAGATGCTTGTAAGAGAAATTTCAATAATTTCTAATATTGTGTTTATGGAGAGCACCTAAAATTAACTTTTGATATGGATGACTATAGACATCTCCAGTCCTCTGAGCCTGTCTGATGCTTCTTGTGCCACATAATGAGTTCCCAAAGCTGAGGCTAGAAAGTATGGGTGAAGTTGACTGTGCTGCTAGGCACAGGACCATCCTGTACCTGAGTACCCTCCTATGGCTGAGGACAATCACTAAGATATAAAAAGAAATAGAAATTCTCTTTATTAGCAGCCAGTTAGAGAGCAAGGCAGTACCCTTCTTGAATGTGTTTGTAAATGGTGACTAGAAAAAAAATCACAGGAGGTCACCTAAAGGAAAGAACAAGAGTTTAAGGTTACATTTCTGATCCTCCAATGTTCTCTTTTCTCCCATTTCAGCTTAGAAAATAAAAATAGATGCCTACTCCATCCGTTTTTCAAGGATGATTCAATGACTGGCAGCCATGTGCACACAGTTTATACCTAGTACCTAGCACAGTGCTTCAGAGAAGGCAATGGCACCCACTCCAGTACTCTTGCCTGGAATATCCCATGGATGGAGGAGCCTGGTAGGCTGCAGTCCATGGGGTCGCTAAGAGTCGGACACGACTGAGCGACTTCACTTTCACTTTTCACTTTCATGCATTGGAGAAGGAAATGGCAACCCACTCCAGTGTTCTTGCCTGGAGAATCCCAGGGACGGGGGAGCCTGGTGGGCTGCCATCTATGGGGTCGCACAGAGTCGGACACGACTGAAGTGACTTAGCAGCAGCAGCAGCACACTACTTGGTACATTCTCTATGTTCAGCAATACTTGTTGAAACAGTAAAATGGTTATGGAAGAAAGAGCCCAGTAGGAATAGTATACTAGAAAAGCCTCAGAAAACATATGTCAAAGATTTACAGAAAATCTTAGGCTGTGCTTAGACTGTAAACACAAAATAATGATGTAGATAAAGTGTCAAACAGTTATTTGGGATCAGTTGACTTCAGTTTCATTTTATTAGAAACAAAGCTTAACAAAATTGCAATACTAGTAATATCAGCAAAGTTTTGTGTTCATTTCCACCATCCCTTTGGACTATTTTTCATTTCAGTCTTGGGCACAGAAAAATCCATTTTAATTTCCATGGACACATTCTAAAGGAAAAGTCATGGGATAGCAACATAATTCATCTTTTAAAAAATCCTGAGAAGAATGCAGCCATTTAGTAATGGGGGAAAATATAGCTTTTTGTTGAAGGGCAAGGCAGGTTGAGTTTTGATTAGGTTATGTAAATTTAAATTAATAGAAGGGCAACCAAGAATGTACTGATTTCCATTTTCTTGGTTACACAGGAGTTTTAAATTTCTGGATTAGAAAGTCAGAAATGCCATCTTTCAGCTAATTGGTGAATAAGACCTTTAGAAAAAGAGTTGCAAGTATAATATTCCAGTTGAAGATTTAACTAAAAGTGTGTTTGGCAATGGTAGCCATAGTACTTTCTATAAAGTGGGGCTACATTCTTATTAACTCATCTGGGACTAAGCATGTACAAATCAGTAAAAACTTCCCAAAGTTTTTTTTTTTTTTTTATCATTAGTATGATCTAATCTAATTCAGAACTTCCTTCATCAAGCATCCAAGCAGCAGGTCAACAAGATTATTCCATGTGCTGCTTCATTTCATGGATTCTTAAAAGTGGATGAGACTATGCCTGGACCCTTTACTTTGTATGTGAAGATTATGATGCTCAGAAGGTAATTTTCTCAGGAGTTTATATTTTGAGACAGAGCTGAGACTTGTACCTAAGGCTCACAGCTCATTTCTCCACAGGACAGAGTAAGTCAAAGTTGCATAAAGTGAATCTTATTTTAAATGATATAAACAGAGATTTCAAAAGATTTTTTATAAGATAAAGACTGCTTACATTATATAAAATGTTCCCCTCAAAGCTATCTTATAATTTTCCATCTTTAATCGGAGTCTCCTCTTCCTCCCCTTTTTCTTCCTCCTTATTCTTTAGACCTTTGGACTGAGTCTCTCTTACTCTGTTTCTCACTCATTTATCTCTATACCTGGCTTTACCTGGTGACTCAGATAGTAAAGAATCTACCTGCAATGCAGGAGCCCCAGCTTCAGTTCCTGAGTTGGGAAGATCTCCTGGAGAAGGAAATGGCTACCCACTAGATTCTTCTTGCTTGGAGAATTCCATGGACAGAGGAGCCTGGTAAGCTATAATCCACGGGGTTGCAAAGAGTCAGATGTGACTGAGTGACTCACACACACTGGCTTTAAAATCTTCCCTTTTTCTCACTTTTTATCTGCTTCTATGTTTATTTATTAGTCTTCTTCATAAAAATGATTTCTTTTTTTAAATGTGTTTTGAGAGTCTCAGAAATCTTAAAGGATGAAAAGGTTTGGGTTTAGCACTATACAACAAATAGGTATTTGGTATACATTTAAATGTTTTATAAACTGAAACAAGGTGCTGACAACCTGAGGGTAACCTACAGCTATAGACTTTGCCTGTGTGTCCAGACCTCCAAACTGCTGGGGAGGAAAGTGAGCCTTGTGTTACAGGAATCTCATTCAAGATAGAGAGCAAAGGCTCACAATCTCCAGACATGACCACTCATTTTTCTGTCACATCAGTTTCCTTTTCTTTCTTTCTATTCCTCAGTCAAAACTATTTTGAGACTGATTGTGGCATAGCAGGAAGAGATCTAGAGAAGTTCTAGTGACTTAATGTGGTTTAATGACATTGGCCAAACTCTCAATGCCAGAAAAAGACAGAGAGTTGCATACTAAATCTGCAGATACACAGAAAGTGAAGTCTGAGGAGGTTCAAAGTGAGCTTAGATCTGATAAAGAGATCTCTGTATAACAGGGACATTGCTGCAAGAATCATTTAGATTGTGTCATTGTTTCCTTTATAAAGCTTAACTCCTGTGGGGTTTACAATTCAGTTAAAATGATTGGCTCTAGGCTGAAATGCAGCTGTAGATATCTTAGAGTGGGAGGTATGTCCCCCCCTCCCCCGCCCCTTCCCTCCCCTGCTTATTCCCTAACAAAGAAGGTATACAGCAACTATTTAGCCATTTCAATGACATCTCCAATACTTTGGCCACCTGATGCAAAGAGCCAAATCATTGGAAAAGACCTGATGCTGGGAAAGATAGAGTGCAGGAGAAGGAGGCGACAGAGACTGAGACGGTTGGATGGTATCACCCAATCAATGGACATGAACTTGAGCAAACTTGAGGGAAGCCTGGCATGCTGCAGTCCATGGGGTAGCAAAGAGTTGGACATGACTGAGCAACCGAACAATAACAATGTCATCTGGATTCTGACTGCACATGCGTGTGTGCTAAGTCACTTCAGTTGTGTCCACCCCTTTGTGACCCCATGGACCGTGGCCTACCAGGCTCCTCTGTCCATGGGATTCTCCAGGCAAGAGTGCTGGAGTGGGTTGCCATTTCCTCCTCCAGAGTTCTTCCCAACCCAGGGATCGAACTTGCATCTTTTAAGTTTCCTGCATTGGCAGGCATGTTCTTTACCACTTGTGCCATTTAGGAAGCCCTTTCTGGCCGCACACCTCGCCCTAAAAAAGAGTAGGTGCTAATCAAGGAGACTAATCTACAGTGAGTGAAAGTGAGTAACATCTACTGTGGAAAGGATATGAAGCGGATACAAGCATGGGCAATAAGTGGATGTTTTATTATTTCAAAAGGCTTAATGTACATCACTTGGATAGATATTTCATTACACTTTATTGGTATGAATAGGATTCTGGCAATACTTTGGTAAACGTCTACCATTTCTATTTCTTGACTAGAAAACATTATAATTACAGGATGCAGAAATTCCTGGTGGTTTCCTTAGATCTCCTTCTTTGTAAGCCCATTACCAGGGTAGCTATAATAATCAATAATATTTTAAACACCTTATTCCTATGTCTCTAGCATTGGTTAATGTCTATATCATGATGTTAGCTACAGTGGTGAGAAGGGTTAGGAGGAGGAAGTCCCAGACAGAAGTTAAAATTAATAGGCCAGAAGTAAACTAGCATTTATTGAATACATATTATGTGCTACATCCTTCCATGATATCATTCATTTAATACGAATCCCCTGTGAATTAAGACTGGCCTAAGTTTCATAGATTAGCAACCTAGTTACAGAGCTGTTAGCTTAACTTGCTTAAGGACACAGCTAATTAAAAAGTTGCAGTGAGGAGAGTTAGGACCTACTGGACTTCCATGGTGGTTCATATATAGTGTAATGTACCACAAGGCCAGGAACAGAATATGAAGCCATCTAACCAAAGAGAAATTCTCCACACCAATGATGAGAACCAGTAAAAGTCCCAAGTAGGGGGTGGGAAGGATGCTGCTACTGCTAAGTCACTTCAGTCGTGTCCGACTCTGTGCGACCCCACAGACGGCAGCCCACCAGGTTCCCCCGTCCCTGGGATTCTCCAGGCAAGAACACTGGAGTGGGTTGCCATTTCCTTCTCCAATGCCGGAAAGTGAAAAGTGAAAGTGAAGTCGCTCAGTCGTGTCCGACTTTCTCGACCCCATGGACTGCAGCCTACCAGGCTCCTCCATCCATGGGATTTTCCAGGCAAGAGTACTGGAGTGGAGTGCCATTGCCTTCTCAGGAAGGATAAATGACTCCTAAAAAAAATAGATTCTAGCTTTGCTCTTGGCTATGACAAATCCTTGTTTTCCAAACTCATATCTGGAAAATGTTCCTTATCAAAGGTAAAGAAATGCACAGTTTCTCAGGAATCTTTAAATCACACAGATATTTGAATGTTTTTAAAAATTCCTTTAAAGATTTATACTGAATAAAGGTAAAAAATATAATAAAATTTGACTAAAATTTGATGATTTGCATATTAACAATTGATGTATCTATGTATGTATATTTGTGTCTATGGGTGTTATATACATTTTTCCTTTATGCCAAAGTTTATGATAATTATTGTACTATAAAGTCCTTGACAAAGTCTAAACAATGGATCTGAGAAGCCAGGAGAAAAGGAACAAAACAAAGAATAAGTAAAGGAGAAGCATGTGTGTGTGTGTGTGTGTGTGTGTGTGTGTGTGCGCGTGTGTGTATGTATGTGTATACATAACTTTCCTCAGAATTTTAGTCCAAAAATGTTTAAGCTAAATAAGCCATAATGCTGTAAGTCTACATTGTATATATATATGTTTGTGTGCATACATTTTTTTACTCCTTGCCAAAATTTTGGGTAATTACTATAAAATACTTGACAAAATCTAAACAAAATCTGAATATGTTAGGCCAGGACAAAGGGAAAGAAGCAAAGAACAAGGAAAAAGGAATTTGCCTGTGTGTGTGTGTGTGTGTGTGTGTGTAGATAAAAAGTTTTATTATGTTAATCTGGCAAACAGTTATTTTTCAAAAGTCTGCTTTTCTATCCTGAATCTTTTATATGTAGACATATTATTTTATACTACTCATAAATAAACACTTGTTGAAAATAACATTAGAACACATCAAGTAAATAAGAGCAGTTCTGAAAAGTCTATAGTTTGAAGTACTATTGAGTTTACCAACTTTACACATTGCTAGGAAGTATTCTTTCAAAATAATTAATAAAATGGAGAGTATACTCCATTTTTCACACACTACAGGCTTTTGGAATGAATTTTTCACAACTATATTAGTGTGTGTGTGTGTGTGTGTGTGTGTGTGTGACATAGTATTCTCAAGACCTCTGGGACACTTTTCTTAATAAATGTTTAAACTCAAAATTTCGTGAGGAAGTTAAAGTAATAGCAGCAAAACAGGCCTGAAAGGAAGAATGAACAGTTCTTGCTGCTGCTGCTGCTGCTGCTAAGTCACTTCAGTCATGTCCGACTCTGTGCGACCCCATAGACGGCAGCCCATCAGGCTTCCCCGTCCCTGGGATTCTCCAGGCAAGAACACTGGAGTGGGTTGCCATTTCCTTCTCCAACGCATGAAAGTGAAAAGTGAAAGTGAATTCGCTCAGTCTTGTGCGACTCTTAGCGACCCCATGGACTGCAGCCTACCAGACTCCTCCATTCATGGGATTTTCCAGGCAAGAGTACTGGAGTGGGGTGCCATTGCCTTCTCCGGAACAGTTCTTGGGCAGCGCTAGTTTATTTCTCATGTTCTAAAGAGTCCTTGCTCTGTCCTTCTCTCCTCTTCTTGCTCAAGTTTGAATGTGTTTGAGAGCAAGAAGGAAGAAACAGTAGCTTCTGGCTTCAAAGAAGCACAGAAGAGGAGAGAACGAGACCACCTTCTGGGCCCCCATTTCCTGCCTTTATAAGGAAAAGCAATAGTAAAATGATCAACAGGAAAATCGATGACAAGGACTTTGACAGTTCTGTGGTGTGAGGAAAAAGTGGGATTTGCATCTGCATAATTTCAGGGACTTTCTTCACAGTTGAGCTTCCCTGGATATTCTCATAATGATGGTGAAAAAGTCACATGATCTGCTGTGGGAAATAGGTGAGATTTATAGGAAAGAGGAGGCACCCTTTATTTTCATATGGTATTTAAACTCATGATCAAGATGTAACTTTCAACATTAAAGAAAATTACCCAGTTAACTCGAACCTGCTCAAAATAACTCACAGTACCCTCCCCACTAAAACAAAACAAAATAAAGCAAAACTCGCAACCAGTTATTTTGACTGGTGCAAACAGTGACATGAAAGTAACAGATGGAAGCCCAGTTTTACTCACACAACATACTCACTAAACACAATCACACGCAGTCCCACGAAAATAACTTAACAATGGTGACTATGGCCTTATGCTTCAAAATATTTCCTTGAGGTGGGTTCCTTAAAGACTTCAGGGGGTTTGTGAAAAATAACATAGAATGAAACTAAGTCGTCTGTCCATATCTACAGATGGGAAAGAGCTGCCAATCACAGCCTGCAAAGAAGAGTAATCTTGTCACCTTTGTCAAGTCCTTTCTCAGGATTGGAACAGGTGTTCTTTTCTTATGCATTATTTTTTTGTTGTCTGGTAGTATTTTTAGGAAGGGTGATGATATATCTGTACTTTTAAAAATACCACACTACATAGCATCTAAAAACTTTCATAAATCAAATAATTAAAAGTAACAAATCTTCCTGCTAATTGCTCCTCCAAGTTGAAAGAAAGGTTATTTTCTTACCTTACACCATGCCTTCCGATCTGACAGTGTCATTCAATCGATAATTTCAATGTCAGTTACTGATTTTCACCTCTTTTATTAAAAAGACTTCCAGCAATAATGAAATGGTGCTGATCTGCTTGTGTTCACTCTATATAAGGTCTATATTTATATACTTTGCTTCTATTTGGATCTATATTTATCTGCTTTATCTGCCTACAGAGCATCTGTTTCTCATACACACAGACATATATTTATATATATACACACATACTGTATATATATATATAGGTTATATATAAACACACATACCCACAAAAATGTATGAATGTATGCTAGTGTGCTTACTTCAACAAGCATGCAGGTGCATACATACTCAGACACATGACAAATATACAAAGAACATAAATGTACATGTAAACAGAGTTGCACAGCGAGAAGGATACCGCAACACTAGGCCTGTCTAGATATTTGGCTCTTGGCCTTTGAAGTTTTACACACTGCTGAGTGACAGCTATGTTCAACTCTGGGAAGAAGAAAAGTCTTCAGAAGGAAAAACTATATAACTAAGTAGAGAGCATTCATTCTGATTTATTCACTTTTAAGATGAGAAACAGACACTGCAAGGCTAAGAGTAAAGATTTTACAGCTTTTCAGTTGCAGAGCTGGAAACAGAAATGGGGTCTCTGCCTCCAGTACTCTTGCCTGGACAATGCCATGGACGGAAGAGCCTGGTAGGCTGCGGTCCATGCAGTCGCTAAGAGTCGGACACGACTGAGCATCTTAATTTTCACTTTTCACTTTCATGCGTTGGAGAAGGAAATGGCAACCCACTCCAGTGTTCTTGCCTGGAGAATCCCAGGGACGGGGGAGCCTGGTGGGCTGCTGTCTATGGGGTCGCACATAGTCGGACATGACTGAAGCGACTTAGCAGCAGCAGCAGCAGCTTCTAGACACTCTTTTATTATGCTGAATGGAAACAATGAAAACATTTTGATCAAACCCAATATCATCTTCTAATTTCCACTCTTTTCTAGTTTCCCCTTTCCTTGCTGCATGAAATCTAAGCAACCAACATTAGTGGTACATTAGATGTACCACTGTACCAAATGTGCTATTTCATTTAATTTGCACAATATCCCTATAAAGCAGGTATTATTATTCTTACAGATTAAAAAAAAAAAAAAAAGGCTTGGTGGGTTAAATAACTCATTCAAAGTGACACAGCTCATAAGTAAAAGAGCTGAGCTCCTGTGATACTCTGAGGCCCATGTTTTTTCCACCATATTATAATGCTTTTCTTAATATACACCTCAATATCCTATGAACTTCTTCTCTGCCCCACAGCCTAACCATCATACAAACCTAATAACTGGTCTGTCTCAGACACATAACAAGCCTAAAGCAGAGATTTTCTCAGACTAAGAAAACAGTAAAAAAGAATGGAACAGGTATAAGTTACATGTCTCCAGTATGCAGCGCACATCCACTACTGGAAGCTGAAACATGCAAAAGGCAGATCGAAAAATTATTCCATGGGTAGTCTCATGTGATTTAAAGTCTTAATAACTTCTAGTCTATGAATGTTTGATGTCATTTTCACCAAAGGAGTATAGCAAACTGATGAAGGAGATCAGTTGGGAAACAGAGGCACAAGAAAGCAAAAGGAAGACAGACACCCTCGTCTCTTTCTCCTCTCCTGGGGCAATGCTTCTAAAACAAACACCCATCAAGATGTACAAAGCTAGATTCCATATATATGTGTTAATATATGGTATTTGTTTTTCTCTTTCTGACTTACTTCACTTTGTGTAATAGACTCTAGGTTCATTCACCTCATTAGAACCAACTCAAATGTATTCCTTTCTATCAGATCAGATCAGATCAGATGAGTCACTAGTCGTGTCCGAATCTTTGCGACCCCATGAATCGCAGCACACCAGGCCTCCCTGTCCATCACCAACTCCGGAGTTCACTCAGACTCACGTCCATCAAGTCAGTGATGCCATCCAGCCATCTCATCCTCTGTCGTCCCCTTCTCCTCTTGCCCCCAATCCCTCCCAGCATCAGAGTCTTTTCCAGCT
>NW_011494787.1:5465120-5483673 GCF_000754665.1 Bison bison bison
ACTCTCAAGAGTCTTCTCCAACACCACAGTTCAGAAGCATCAATTCTTCGGCGCTCAGCCTTCTTCACAGTCCAACTCTCACGTCCATACATGACCACTGGAAAAACCATAGCCTTGACTAGACGGACCTTTGTTGGCAAAGTAATGTCTCTGCTTTTGAATATGCTATCTAGGTTGGTCATAACTTTCCTTCCAAGGAGTAAGCGTCTTTTAATTTCATGGCTGCAGTCACCATCTGCAGTGATTTTGGAGCCCAGAAAAATAAAGTCTGACACTGTTTCCACTGTTTCCCCATCTATTTCCCATCAAGTGATGGGACCGGACGCCATGATCTTTGTTTTCTGAGTGTTGAGCTTTAAGCCACTGTGTATATGTACCACAATATGGTACTGATGAGCCCATTTACAGGGTAGCAATGGAGATGCAGACATAGAGAACGGACTTTTGGACACAGGAGTTGGGGAGGAGAGCGTGGGACGAAAGGAGAGAGTAGTACGGAAACATGTACATTACCATACATAAAATAGATAGCCAATGGGAATTAGCTGTATGACTACTCAGGAAGATCAAACCAGTGTTCTGGGACAACCTAGATGGGTGGGGTGGGGTGAGAGGTGGGAGGGAGGTTCAAGACGGAGGGTCATAGTATACCTATGACTGATTCACGCTGATGTATGGCAGAAACCAATACAATATTGTAAAGCAATTATCTCACAATTAAAAATAAATAAATAAGAAATACAGAGCTAGTACCAATACTTGGTATTTTGCCTACACTGAATGGTGCAGAACAAATTCAGAAAAGAAACCATGTCTACATATGGTAAGGTAATTTTACACAAATTCCCTCAGCTGGTAACCAGTCATGAGCTATCCCAATACATAGGAGCTTTCCACTTTGTTCAGTTCACACAGAACCCAGTACGAGGAGATGCCATGTGGATTTGTGAAACTCCCTGGGGCATACTGCATCCATAAGCCAAGGGAACAGAAATTACACCGATCCATACGTGCAGCTCTTCATCTGTGACATATTGATAATTACTCTTTATTTGTGAATTACATCCAAGTTATAAAAACAAGTTTCAGACATTTGTCACAAACAGGATATATTCTAGTTAACTCTTTCAGAACAGCATCTCAGTATGGGTGTACAGGAAACGGGAGCTGTCATATGATGGAGTATGATTTTTTGGAAAGATTATGGCCTTGAGACAGAGACTAACTTGAGTCTGAATCCCAGGTCTTCTGCTGGCTGGCAATATAAATATAGGCACATCACTTAAACAACTCTGAATCTGTTTCATCACCTGTGGATGAAAGAATAAAACTACCTATTTTGCAGGAACATTATGAGGATTAGAGATAGTCCCAGTGCAATGTCCTACTCATAAAGAGGGGCATTAAATATTAATTATTGTATGTTTAAGAAGGCCTTTTGGCTGTGACTTTCTATTGTAGATCTGATACAGAATTCTTCTGGAGTACTTTTTATGTTCATTTAATCAGAGATAAACTTTCTGGTGATCAGGTATGTTCCAAGTAATGATAGAAAAAAAAAATCATTTCAAGGGGTAACATTTTCACTGGAAGATCTTAAAGTACTTAATAACCTTCGACTTTTGTGATTGCTGGTACTCTCATTTAAGGATTGGGCAAAATGAAGCTCCAGGATACATCCCCCAAATGATTTATAATAAAAAAATTCACCAGCAGGAGTGAGTAGAATTTCCCTCTCTAACATCTAAACCCCATAGTGTCCAGCTGAGTAATAACTGCTGCAAGGTCACAGATACAAAGGGCCATGCTTTCCCCAAGGCTCTTAGAGATTATTCACCGAGGCCAAAAACATTAGGTAATGCTGTGTACAGCTGCTGAGATAACAGGGCTGAGTCAGGGTTAGGTCAGGGTTTCAGGTTATAGGGGTGGGATGAAGAGTGGCTTTCAGATCAAATGATGAGAGTAGTTTAATTTAGGCAGAGAATGAGCCATACAGTATTGAATGTAAGAGGAAAGGAAAGGGAGACAGCCACAGCCAAGAGGGGGTGGGTGGGAACACAGACTCTGTGGGGCTCAAATGGGTAAATCTGTGCCTCCCAGAGGAAACTCTCCCGTGTTCGCGCACACTGAGACGTGAACAAAAAAGCCCAGGGTGCAGCATAAATCCTGCCATCCCAATAACACACACAGATGTTCCACCATTGTTTTCTTTTATGCACATTTTAATTAAGAGATCAGAATCAAGCATTAAAATGTTATTAAATGGCTTGTTTACATTTTCACTATATGTCATTTATTATGCATTTTCTAAATGTGTGCATATCTATTCAGAAGGATTATTTGGAATTTTTTTGTCACTGTTACAACCGTCCCTCTAACTCAGGCCAGTTTCAGCTAATCGGGTAACCATGGGAAAGCCTTTCTGGTCCAAGCAGTGCACTACAGACTCTCTCTTTAATTCTCAGTCAAGCAATTCCCTGTATCCTGTATCCATCTCACTCAGTCGTGTCCGACTCTTTGCAACCCCATGGACCACAGCCTGCCAGGATCCTCTGTCATGGGGATTCTCTAAGCAAGAATACTGGAGTGGGTTGCCATGCCCTCCTCCAGGAGATCTTCCCAATCCAGAGATCGAACCCAGGTCTCCCACATTGCAGGTGGATTTTTTATTATCTGAGTCACCAGGGAAGCTCAACAATACTGGAGTGGGTAGCCTATCCCTTCTCCAGTGGAACTTCCTGACCCAGGAATCGAATCGGGGTCTCCTGCATTGCAGGCAGATTCCTTACCAGCTGAGCTACCTGGGAAGCCCATTCCATCAAACCTCCTTGCCCAGTGACACTGCACACCAGCACTCCAACACTACAGGAAGTCCCAGGTCCACTACAACCTTTCTGATTACTAATGAGAGGCCCAATTTCAAATATTTCCCCTTGTCCTCATACTACACCCTTTCCCTAAGCAGTTCTGAAATCCTCAGAAACTCTAAGCTACCACATGGAGGAAACTGGCCTCCTCCTAGTGGCACAGACTCCCTTGGAGGGGACACAGTAGGAGAAATGGGAATAAGTAGATTTTTCTGTCTCCAACTCATCACCTACTGCTAGTCTACCACTTATGTGGATTTCCTACTATGGAGTCCTCTGAGTTTTTGGTATTATTCTGGAGTTGAAGCAGATAGCCACACTTCTCCTTCTTCCTGACTCCACAAATACTAAGACTTGTTCACACAATCCTCCCACAAGGGTGGATCACAGGTATCCTGTAGTCTGTCTGTATCATATGGTTCAAGCACTTAAACAAAAGGGCACTGTCCTAGAAGCCCACGATTCACATAATGCCTTATGGATAATGGTACATGGAGCTGTATAGTCTCAGAGGGCAGGACTCATGTCTGCTGCATGTTCAGGTAGTACTAGCACATTGGGACTGTTCAAGAGGTGGATTTTTTGTTGTTTCTTTCTTTTTCTTTGCCTGTTTTTTTGTCCAGGGTAAGCAGAACACTTTTACAGAGCAGGAATAAGATAGGAATACATTCTAATTCCACTGTCAAATTATATTCTTTCATCTGTCTCATTTACAGCATAAATGATCTAAAAAAGGTTTATGTATAACCTTAAGGTAAGAGTTAAGTGGGGTCTGCTGTAACTGGTGGACCAGATAGGACTCAGAGAAGAGTGATTGGTACCACTTTAAATTAAGTTTCTTTTGGAAGGAAACTTTTTAGTCACCACAGACAGAATAAAATTGGCACAACTCTTGGGAGACTGTCTTAGCAATATGTATATAAAACTTTAAAAGATATAAATGCTATTTGATCCAGAAATTTCACATCTAGGAATTTATCTAAAGGAAATAATCAAAGATCTGCACAAAGATTAAGAAGCAAGTGCTTATCATGGTTTACTTACAACTGTAAAAAACTGAAAACCTTGTCTGATGATAGGGGGCTGATTAAATAAATGATAGTACATCCATATAGTGGAATGTGTGTGCTCAGTCACTTCATGTCTGAGTCTTTGTGAACCTATGGACTGTAGCCTGCCAAGTTCCTCTGTCCATGGGATTCTCCAGGCAAGAATACTGGAGTGGGTTTCCATGTTCTCCTCCAGGGGACCTTCCTGACTGAGGGATCAAACCCACATCTCCTGCACTGCAGGCAGATTCTTTACCTCTGAGCCACCTGGGCAGCTCAAATAGTGGAATGCTATACAGCTATTAAAAGTAATATTAGGAATGGAATAAATAAAAAATGCATATTAACCAATAATATGAAAAGGTCTATTGCATAAGTAACTACTGCTATGTTAAAAATTGTTTAAGTGGTAGATGTG
The DNA here is from genome assembly GCF_000754665.1 of Bison bison bison. Classification (NCBI taxonomy): domain Eukaryota; kingdom Metazoa; phylum Chordata; class Mammalia; order Artiodactyla; family Bovidae; genus Bison; species Bison bison. The sequence goes on from NW_011494787.1 coordinate 5,469,455, forward strand.
TACACACATAATGGGAAGATTGGAAAATATATACGTAAACACTAAAATTCATTGTTTCTGGACAGAGGAATTTTAAGTAATTTTTATTTATTTTGAACTTTTCCATAATTAACATTACAGCAAAATATTACTTAAAATATTAATCTACACTAATCTTCCTTCCCTAAAGTTATATAAAGTTATTTTCTATAGGAATTTTTGTTCCTAGTAGTTTTCTCTCTCCTATTTTTTAGAGATAGTATATATTGCTTTCTAAAATTTTCAGTGACTGAGACTATGTAGTTATAATAGATGCTTTATTTCTTAAATCAAAATCTTTGATAACCCTAAGATTGTCTTGGTTGTCTCCGTGAAAACATTCCAACGACCTGTGAGTTAATCTTAAAAATTAGAACAGAGCTTCTGTACATATTTATCATAAAGCTCTAAATTTTGCTTTCAGTTCAGGCTTTATAATAGCAATTAATATCATTAAGATATATTATTTAGGCCCACAGCTTAATCTGTAATGCCCTTTAGGATTTCCAAACTCTTTCATTTATTTCACCTGTGCTATATTAATAGATGCTGATGCTACAGAGTATAGGCCCCCAACCCGCAGGCCATGAACTATTACAAGGTCTGTGGCCTGTTAGGAACTGGGCTGCACAGCAGGTGAGTTGCAGGCAAGCCAGTGAAACTTTACCTGTATTTATAGCCACTCCCCACTGCTTTGCATCACCACCTGAGCTCTGCTTCCTGTCAAACCAATGGTGTCATTAGATTCTCATAGGCCTGTGAACCCTAGTGTGAACTGCACATGTGAGGAATCTAGATTGCTCACACCTAATGAGAATCATCTTGAAATCATCCCCCCTCACACCAGTCCATGGAAAAATTGTTTTCCATGAAACTAGTCCCTGCTACCAAAAAAAGTTGGGGACTACTGCTATAGAGAATAAATAGAGTCAACCATTCAGAAAAAAATCATCATAAGTTTGGTCAAATAAGGAGGAGCTTAATTCAGTGCAGTCTAATTCCCTATGTGGTATTTGATGTAATAATCCCTGTACTTCTCATACTGGTTGCTCCTTGTCAGAGATTAATACTCACCTGCACACCCACACCCAGGGCATAGGTGATTGTGCAAGGGACCATATAGTAGGAAGAACATGAAGGAGCCATAACAGGCCACAGGTGGTTCCAAGTTATAAAAAGCAGGAAAAGGATGTACAGTCTATTAATACTAAAAGAACACTAGGCAGAAACGTGGAGAAAAGCCAAGCCATGATATTTAGTCTAGTATAGTAAAGTTTCATGAACTCCTGGCACAAAGTTCCTGGAGCAGTCCTGGATCTGGAATGATCTCTCCAGAACCTCTCCTTAGAATTTCTTTATTGTGCCATCTCAAAACATATCTTCCTCACTTGAGCAAACTGTGTCTCTATTCGTTTAAATAAAATAATAATAATAAAACAATAATATCTGACAGCCAAACTTAGAGGCTACATTAGAATCTAAAGCACAGACTTTCCTGAAACCGGAGTTTCTGATTTCACCATGGCAATTTCACATAGCTGAAGTGGAGCATCACAAGTTTGTATGTCGGGTCTGTAGGATTATAAATTTAGGTCCATGATATAGAATAGCATAGCAACCACTTACAAAGATAGGACATTACACTTGAAATCAATTTGTAGGCTCTGGATAATGGCAGCAAACTGAATCTGAACCCTACAAACATCTTCCAAAGTAATGTAGATCAAAAGGAGAGAAAATAAAGCCACAACTTATGCCTATAGCACAAACTAAAGAGAGACAAAGTTATAAACCTCAAGTAATGTGAAGGCAGGGTAATAAATCTTCTAAAACAAGAAGAGTCAGCATGAGCGTCCATACTAGTATGGTGACTGGAGATGACTCTACCTAGGAGCTCAGCAGGACTACTGACTCTAGAGAAAGTGTTAGTTGCTCAGTTGTGTCCTACTCTTTGAGACCCCAGGGACTGTAGCCCACCAGGGTCCTCTGTCCATGGGATCTTCCAGGCAAGAAGGCTGGAGTGGGTTGCCATGCCCTCCTCCATGGGATCTTCCTGACCCAGGGGTCAAACCATGTCTCCTGCATGGCAGGCGGATTCTTTACCCACGGAACCATCAGGGAAGCCCCTATTAACTGTAGTAAATAATCATAGTTTTAGGGAAGAGGTATGCCCTGGAAGAAGTTCCCCATGTGAGGAGAAAAACAAACAAACAAAACAAATGGTAGCGCCCTTCCAAGCCCTATGAAATCAGAATTTCCAGAAGTGACACTCCTGACTCCTCCCTATCTGGGAAGCCCTGCCTGCTCCTTCCTGCCTAAGTCTTCCTCAGTTCCAAAATCGGGTTCCAGTTTTACCTGTCTTCTTCTAACTCACACTAATCCCACTCACATTAATAAACTACAGAAAATGTGTTTGCCCCTCTGTTTTGCATTATTATGGAAACAATAAGTTATGTTTGCCTTATATTCTAGTGAGATTGTAAACCATATGTGTCCTCAGGAAGTGTTCATATGGTTTTGTTGTTACCTCTTTACTATACACGTCCCAGACTTTCCAAAGACAGACAAATGAATGAAAGTAGCACCTGTTTATTCATCATCAAATAATACGGGGTGTGCACATCTACCTTCAGAAACTGCTCAGTGTCAATTCCTTACACTCCATAGGCTTACATTCTAAAGAAAATACTTATGTAGAAGTAAAAAACAAACAAACAAACAAAAAAACCAGTTTGCATCTCTAGCCCTAATCCCCGCTCTGAGCTCCTGAGTTACATATCTAACCGCCCTCTCAGTTTCTTCACTTGCATAAGAATCTCAAGGTCAACATGTCCCCACATGAACTCATAATTATCTCTGCCCCTAAATTTGCCCTGTCCTCAACATCCCTATAGTACCCCAATTCTGGAGTTACTGACAGTGCCATTCATCCAGTTGATCAGGCCAAATACATGTGACTCATCACACCTGATGTATTTCTTTTTATTCTATACCACATCAAATCTCTCTGTAACTGCCTTCAAATTACAGCTAAATTATTCACAAGTGAATCACGTTTCCTCCTCTCCACTGCCATGGTCCATCTCATACTTGGCTACCACAGTAAGTCCTGACTAGTTTTCCTGCTCCACCCTTGACCCCTTAGGTCTATTCTCCACAAAGTAGCCAGAGATCTCTTTAATCTATAAATTAGATCATATGCCCTTAAAAAAAAAAAAACGCTCTTACGGCTTCCCATCAGTCTTTACCATGGTCTTCCGGGAATATTTAAAAGTTGTTCTTACTTCACAACATCTATCCCCTCTGCCTAAATTCCTCTTTCTTCTGATCACCTCATACTTGTAAAAGTGAAAGAGTTAATTGCCCAGTCATGTTCAACTCTTTGAGACCCATAGATGCATAGCCAGCTAGGTTCTTCTGTCCACTGGATTCTCCAATCAAGAATAACAGAGTGGGTTGCCATGCCCTTCTCCAACCTCATACTTAGCTCCCTCTCATTATTGACATCTTTGCTCAAATATCTCCTGCTCAGTGAGACATTCCCTATTACGCTTATTTCAAACAACAGTTTCTCCATTACTTATCCCTGTTTTATACCCATTTGAATGCAGAGTTCCAAAGAATAGCAAGGAAAGATAAGAAAGCCTTCCTCAGTGATCAATGCAAAGAAATAGAGGAAAACAATAGAATGGGAAAGACTAGAGACCTCTTCAAGAAAATTAGAGATACCAAGGGAACATTTCATGCAAAGATGGGCTCAATAAAGGACAGAAATGGTATGGATCTAACAAAAGCAGAAGATATAAAAAAGAGGTGGCAAGAATATACAGAAGAACTATACAAAAAAGATCTTCACAGCCCAGATAATCATGATGGCATGATCACTCACCTAGAGCCAGACATCCTGGAATGTGAAGTCAAGTGGGCCTTAGGAAGCATCACTACAAACAAAGCTAGTGGATGTGGTGGAATTTCAGTTGAGCTATTTCAAATCCTAAAAGATGATGCTGTGAAAGTGCTGCCTCAATATGCCAGCAAATTTGGAAAACTCAGCAGTGGCCACAGGACTGGAAAAGGTCAGTTTTCATTCCGATCCCAAAGAAAGGCAATGCCAAAGAATGCTCAAACTACTGCACAATTGCACTCATCTCACACGCTAGTAAAGTAACGCTCAAAATTCTCCAAGCCAGGCTTCAACAGTACGTGAACCATGAACTTCCAGATGTTCAAGCTGGTTTTAGAAAAGGCAGTGGAACCAGAGATCAAATTGCCAACATCCGTTGGGTCATCGAAAAAGCAAGAGAGTTCCAGAAAAACATCTATTTCTGCTTTATTGACTATGCCAAAGCCTTTGACTGTGTGGATCACAAAAAACTGTGGAAAATTCTGAAAGAGATTGGAATACCAGACCACCTGATCTGCCTCCTGAGAAATCTGTATGCAGGTCAGGAAGCAGCAGTTAGAACTGGACATGGAACAACAGACTGGTTCCAAATAGGGAAAGGAGTACGTCCCTGCTTATTTAACTTATATACCGAGTACATCGTGAGAAATGCTGGGCTGGAGGAAGCACAAGCTGGAATCAAGATGGTTGGAAGAAATGTCAATAACCTCAGATATGCAGATGATACCACACTTATGGCAGAAAGTGAAGAACTAAAGAGCCTCTTGATGAAAGTGAAAGAGGAGAGTGAAAATGTTGGCTTAAAGCTCAACATTCAGAAAACTAAGAACATGGCATCTGGCCCCATTGCTTTATGGCAAATAGATGGGGAAACAGTGGCAGACTTTATTTTTTTGGGCTCCAAAATCACTGCAGATGGTGATTGCAGCCATGAAATTAAAAGATGCTTGCTCCTAGGAAGGAAAGTTATGACCAACCTAGTCAGCATATTCAAAAGCAGAGACATTACTTTGCCAACAAAGGTCCGTCTAGTCAAAGCTATGGTTTTTCCCATAGTCATGTATGGATGTGAGAGTTGGACTATAAAGAAAGCTGAGAGCCAAAGAATTGATGATTTTGAACTGTGGTGTTGGAGAAGACTCTTGAGAGTCTCTTGGACTGCAAGGAGATCCAACCAGTCCATCCTAAAGGAAATAAGTACTGAACAGTCATTGGAAGGATTGATGCTGAAGCTGAAACTCTAATACTTGGCCACCGGATGCGAAGAACTGACTCATTGGAAAAGACCCTGTTGCTGGGAAAGATTGAAGACAGGAGGAGAAGGGGATGAAAGATGATGAGATAGTTGGATGGCATCACTGACTTGATGGACTTGAGTTTGAGTAAACTCTGGGAGTTGGTGATGGACAGGGAGGCCTGGCGTGCTGCAGTCCATGGGGTCTCAAAGAGTCAAACACATTTGAGCGACTGAACTGAACTGAACTGAACTGAACCCTGCCTTGTTTTCTGTTTTTTACCATACCTTATCATTATTTAAATGATATGGTTTTTTTTTGCTTCCTTTATTATTGCCCCTCTCTCCTTTCAATACAATGCAAATTTTATAGGGGACTTTATTTAATTTCCCATAATTAGTGTTAGAATAATACCTGAAGTTTTACAGCTGGTTGATAGATCATAAGTGGCTGAGTGAATAAGTGCATGGATAGTGTTCCAGTACTGATCACTCTCATCCCAGTCACACCATCTTCAAATAGAAAACCTTTGTTCTGCCTGATATAGTGGCTGCTCTAGCCTGTCCCAGAGGCCTCTGTTCTTTCCACTTGACTGCACAGGCCAATCTGGGCACCCACTTACATGCTATATAGTTCAGGTCTTATGATTACTGGTCTTGGGGAAGGTAAAGTCAAATTAGTTGGTTAACTAAAATTCCTATCTCCGAGTCTATAAAAGGAATAGTTTTCCAGCCAAACTGACCCTGTTGACTTAGACTGGCATGGGATGGATGCTGACATGCCAATCTTGTGCCTGAGGAATTCCGGATCTAGAGGGGAAGTGAGACACCCTTTTATTTGTGAAAGTACCAAGTAAAATTCCCCTTTGTGTCTGAAAAGTTCAGAACATTTCTAAGTAGGCAGTAAAGCTCCAATTGATGCTTATTAAACAAATGAACAAACTGATCCATGAAACATACAGTAACAGGATTTTAAGTGCCATTCCTCTCTGTCTAGGCTTTGTGATAGTGTTAACTAATCTCAGTGAATAAAGAGGTTGCCTCAATCAGACATATGATATGTAAAATTCATTCTTGCAAAATCTTTTTTCTCTTCGTAGATTAGATTAAAAGCTCATTGTGAGGGACCATGTCATATCTATCTTGCATCCTTGGTTCTTAGCATGGTATCTAGGTGTAAATGGAGAAAAATTCCAAAGCAAAGGATAAAGAGGTTTGAAGTCCTGGCAGGAATCTGTGAATATTAAGGAATGGCAGTCTGACATGATTATCAGATGTTAGGTGATGAAAACCATGCCAACTAACATATGGATTCCTACCCTGTTTCTATGGAAGACTCGAGATCTAAAATTATTTCCTGAACACAGGGGATCAGAACTGATTCTGATTATTTACTATGAGACTGCTACTTTTCAGAATATTGCTGATCAAAGTGCTAGACATTCAATGCATGAAAATCTACACCTCTTTACTCAACTCTCTCTTATAGTTAGATAAAATGCTTTAGCAAATGAATGCTGAAAAAAGGGTTCTTAACAGCTGTTTTTTCACTAAATATGAAAGCCTTTTCAAATACAAGATGAAATATAGAATACAACCATTAAGTCAAATGTCTTGAGAGTATCCATCATGGTTAGAGTATTAATTGCCTTGCTTTGCCTGAGATTGAGGAGATTCATGGGGCGGGCAACTGTCAAGGATAAAATAGGGAAAATTCTGGACTAGCCAAGGTAACTAAGATAGTTTGTCAAACAGATCATCGGATTTCATTTGTATCTATATGTAGCATTTCTATATAGCTTGCTAAATAAATGATCAGATTTCTTAGGTATCGATATGTAGGATTTCTATATAGCTATAGAATATAAGATAGATAACTAGGTATTACCAGGCTACAAATACAGGCATGTGAGGAATTAGCCTTGTTGTAGTATACCATAAGAAGTGCAAATCCCTTCTCTTTTCATTTTTTCTCCATTTCTCTCCTATGGTCACCTTCTGACTTATGTTTAAAATTGTATGCTTGTATTGATTTTATTATAGTCAACAGACATTAATTTGGGTGTTAGGGCAATTTCTGTCTCTTCAAAAGAAAGGTAAAAGTGAGAACCAGCAGTGGAGACTGGTCTCAATAGACGCATGGGCTCATCTGTTTTTTACAGTCCCAGATGTGGTAATTTATGATGGTGATATCACTGTGGAGAATTAAAATTTTCCTAACTCAGAATGTGTGTTTTCTACATATTCCAGAACTGAAAACAAGGAGATTAATTTCCATAATCCAAGATGAGATATCAAAAACTATCTCAGCCCAAATTCTGCTGAGGAATTTATTATGACAAACTGAGACAGACCCTTGCAATCTCCTCCAGATTCTATGGCCCTTCTCACAATCATCACCTGGCTTTAAGAAGCTCCAAAAGAGTAATCCTCAGTGTTTCGGTGCAGAATAGCCATCAGAATCTGGCCCGCAGTCTGAAAAATAGTGCATTTTCCCAAGAGTTTACAATGCCAGATTTTAAATATCGAAGGGAAATATCTTCTTTCTAAATACGTCTGGTCAGTCTTAGCAACTAGACCTACTTTTGAGGCTCCATTTCTTTCGTGTCTTTTAAATTAATGATAAAGAAGAAATATCTAAATTTATAATACCCATGAAACAGTGAAATTAGGGAAAAAAATTCTATTTGATGTGAGTCTTTTTTTTTAAGTTCTCATGACTAAGAAAATCAGCAGTTACCTACATCTGTAATATTTATGCCTCCTAGACTCAGTGTAATGAGTTTCATCTCTGATCGAATTTTTATAACTGACTTTCATTTACCTGTGAAATAGAAAGTTTTCGTAGGCTCTTGCCCTACAGAATTGGATGCAAAAGTTTGTTCTGTTGCAAGGAACAGAAGGAAAAAAAAATGTCACCCTAATATGCTACTATAGCATTCCTCTGGTTTTTGAAGGAGAAAAGCTTTGAGTTCCAGATATGATTGCCAAATTTCAAGAAGTACAGAAGACTGATGAATTAAACCTAAAAATCATAGCCTTCCCCTCTCTTCTATAAAACTGTCTTGTGTGCTCTTAACTCTGACCAAGTGCCCAGTTCAGAGGATTCTTCCACGAGATGAACATGTTTCAGAGCAAACCCGTATTCTAACTGAGGGTTTAAGGAAGCCAGACCCTACATTCTGTTCAGAGCTTTGGTTAAGGAGGTAAGCCAAAACAGAGGAGACATGCCTTCCTCTATTTAACTGGCTAGAACCCAGGTTAAGCTAATTCAGCCTAAATAGAAAACCTCTGCTTTTCTATCCCTTTGTTCTCTTGGATGTCACAGCTCCCTGCTCTATTCGCGCTTCCTTTTATAGTCTTTCCTCACCAAGCATTTCAGGGGGAAAAAAAAAAGCTAAATAAAGATCACAGCCTGTTCCATTGTGTCCCCTTCTTCTTCATCATCTTCCTTTCCATTTGTGCAATGTTGTGGCACCTATTAACTACCAATGTTTTCAGAATGACATTATACAAGGTGCAGGCTGTACCACTGTGCCCTAAAAATATCAACAACTGCATTAGTCTCACAATAATTAATGGCAGGCATTATGCAAATGACAACTTTTTCGCTGCAAAATAATGACATTTCTTCATTTTGAGCAGAGTTATGCAAAACAATGAATTTAGGATGATAAATCACACAGGAGAATTAAGAAAGCCATAACGTTCCTGCCCAGGCAGGCAGAAAGATAGACAGACCAACAATTTAGAAGACATTGTTTGTTCTCACACCACCATAAAAAATCATAGCCAGTCGGCCATTAATGTGTGTGGGTTTTTTTTCCTTCTCCCCTTTAGGCAACAATGCATAAGGGGATGCTAAATTCTAGCAATTGGATCATTACAAGTCACAAGCAAATTTTTCTTTATTAACCTTAATAAGTCATTCACTCAGAGACTATAGTCATCAGGCAAATAAAAAGTATCACATGCCATTCTGCTACACATTAACTAATTCCTTATGCAAACATCACAACATATAGCAATTACTGCCGCTCAAAAAAAACAAAGTCATTTTCAATTTATTTTATTGTTTTTATACTTGGCCATTTCCTGTAGCACATTATCGTTTCTTTCCATAACAACCCGAAGGTGGAATGGAGAAGAATTTCAGTAGAAATGAGCACTTCCTCTCACCACCCTTGTCACACCTTTTTCCCTTCCTGGGGCTGCTAAGGGAGGTTATTAGGGTTGTGTGTGCTCCTTCACAGCACATCTTCAACAAACATTGATTGGAATGGCACATTCAGCCCCTATCCTTGTGGCAAAGAGGACTAGGGGCAGGCAGAAAGCCTGGATCTGACAGTCTCCCACATTTGCCACCATAATGTTGCCAGCTTTCCTTGATTCTGTAAAACAAGGTAAAAGTGCAGGTTTAGATTTGCCACTAACAGGTGAACATTAAAGTAATGTATTCAGTGTTAAGCTCAGAGATGCCCATTATGTTTAATGAGAATTATGAGGCTAGTTCGTCATGCTTCACTCAGCGCATAACGTGTCCCTTCAAAAGATCTAAGCGAAGAGCAATAATACATATTGAAAAACCATCCCTCAATGTTAGACAGAATCTCTTTGATTTTTCTGTTTTATTCCATATCACCTTTTGTCCAAGACTCTCAGGATGGGAAACACCGGAAGTAAACCTTGTATATGGCCAATAGATTTTTCTAGCCCATTTTACAGACTGAAAAATGGATTCTAAGCAACTAGGGGCTTTTCACAAAGCTGGACAATGAAACAGGTTGGATCTGAGATTCTTCAGTGTTCTAGCCTCTGAGGCCCGTGGCTTCTGTCTCATAACCATGAGCACTCTTTCCTGCTGGTAAACAATCATGCTGAAACAGTCTGTGCCATGTCCCCACACAATAGGATCGTCATCTCCCTCTATTCTCCCAAATCCACAATCCATTCCCCGCTTTTTAAGGTAGAACACTTCCAAAATACACGAGGGAAAAGCTCCCTTTTCAGTTTCTCTTCCTGAAGGTAATAACATTTTGCAGTTCTCCTTAAATAAAATCCAGCCCATGCTGGATCAATAAGAATGATGCCCATTTCCCTAATGGCAGCCGATTGCCATTTGCTATTCAAATCAGACTAGATAAATTACAGTACATGCCAGGGAACAGGCCAGTGAATTAAGACAGGCCTCCAGAGGACCAGCGATATTATTAATCTTTTAAGACACTATCATATTTCTTCTTGACAGTGTGCGTAGACTCACAGACACACTGCACCCAGATTGAAATATCAGCTGCTGAAAAAATCAATAGTGTTAGAAACACAATAATTTTTGGTCTGCAGGGCCTACACTAAGCAACACTTGTACTCTCCGTGCCATCTCTTCCCCTCCTTCCCATTTCCCATTTTCCCCTCCTACCTTCTTGCTCTTCTCTTTTCATTTTCTGGTTTTAAAAGCTTATGAGCCCAAATGATGAGATATTATGAAGTTTCCACTGCTAACACTGGTCACTGTGGTCAGAGCATTGATTTTCCATGAGCTGTTTGAAACACAATTTCACTAGACTAGTAAACTGTTTTGGTGTGGGATTGTCCTTCCTAAGCTCTTAATACAGAACCCCAAAACCCTATGCACTTGGCTATGTTTTAAGAAGAAATGCAGATATGTAGGGAGATGGATATACCCAGAAAGCCCTGGGGAAAGTAGAATAGAGAGATAGAAAAATAATGGGAGCCTGGACCAGATATGAAAATAAAAAGCACATTCGCTGAAGAGTGAGGGGAAGAAACAAAACAAAACAAAAGACTACTGGATGAGCAGAGGGAGACCACTGCAGGGTGGGAAGAACTTTGAAAATTTGTGTTTAAAATATTCTGAAATATTTTAAAATAGTCTGAAAATTTATGTTTAAAACCCTACCTCTGTTGTCTGCATATTAAATTATTTTGACAATTACTTAGTCTTTCAGAGCCTTGGTTTCCTTATCTGTTAACACACCGATATAATCATTTACTTTGTAGCAGTCCTGTGAGGGTTAATTAGCAAGATGTGTGTGCTTCTGAAATAATAAGGTGCTCTGTAAATGGTTAAAAATGGTTATAAATTCTGTTTCTACTAGAGAGAGATTTTTGAAATATACCTGATATTTTTTCTTTGAATTAGAATACCATAAATGAACTTAAGACGTTATCAATAAATAACTAGACTGATAGTCACAGATGTCATGTAGGGCCATTTTACCAACAGCTGGTAGAACTTGAGCTAGAACCCAGATCTGTTGATTATTAACCAATACTTTTTACATTTTACCAGACTGGCTTTGCTTTCTCCATATTTCTTTTTACTCTAGATTTGAGACTTTAATTCTCTATCAAGTTGTTTTTCAACTGGGGAAGCAGATTAAACAAATGCAAAACATAAAACAAGACAAAAAAACTACCGCGTTTTGCAAATCTTGATGATACACTCTGGATTCTAAATCTCTCTCCAGTTGTTTCTCATTTGTCTTTTTCCTTTCATAGCAAAATTTATTGAAATAATTGTCTCTATTAGCTATTACCATATCTTCACTTCCTATTCTTTCCTCAAGCTGGTTCAACGAGACATTTATTCATTCTGTTTTACCATATCTGTTGCTGCCAAATCCAATGGTCACATTTTCACTCTCATCTTACTCAACTTTTCAGCAGCAGGTTAACATGGTTAGCCACTTCCTCTTACGTAAAACCCCGTGGTTATCTTCTGGGACATTTCTCTTTCCAAATTTTCCTACCACCTGATCGGTCACTTAAGAATTGAGAAAGTAGTACTGACATATATACACTATCATGTGTTAAGTAGACAGTTAGTGGGAAGTTGCTAAATAACACTGGGAGCCCAGCCTGGTGCTCTGTGATAACCTACAGAGGTAGGATGTGGGGAGGAGAGGGAGGCTCAAAGGGAGAGGATATATACACATGTATACATACATACATACATACGTGTGTGTGTGTGTGTGTGTGCATGCTAAGTTGCTTCAGTCGTGTCTGACTCTTTGTGACACCATGGACTATATAGCCTCCAAGGCTCCTCTGTCCATGGAATTCTCCAGGCAAGAATATTAGAGTGGATTACCGTTTTCTTCTCCAGGAGATATCTCCAGGAGATATACATATATATATATGACTGATTCACGTTTTGTATGGCAGAAACCAACACAACACTGTCAAACAATTTTCCACTATCAAAAAAAAAGAAAAAAATTATTTAAGTCCTATCAGTTTGAAATCTGTTGTGAGCACTTCAATCTCAAGTTACTTCTGATTTGGGATAAAGACAGTATACTTGGCAAAATAATCAACTCTTGGAAAGTGCGTATGAGATATCTAGGTCTTGAATGTCTGGCTTTATGACTTCAAAATGCAGAACAGAGAAGAAAATTTAGCCCCTTGGCTTGATGCTCGTTTATTCTTGCTGCAAAAATTTATTAGGAACTAGCTTTAAAATATGCATAAATGATCCTTTACCTAGAAACTTGCTAAATGGGCAGATTTCTACATATGGGTAAAACAGAGTGTCTTCATTGAACCAGAATTTCAGAGACCTCCATATTGAATTTGAAATTCACATATATGCAACACCTCATAGTTCTCTCAGATTCATTTAATTGCTTCACCCTGTTTTTCTTAGTAATTGTTCCTTGATGTCTACATTGCAAGAAGTGAAGATGAAAACTATTTCCAAGTAAGTCAAATTAACCTGAATATGGTTTCAGTGCTAGGCTGTACCCCTGACTTCTAGCAAAAGAATGATGACTTCTTTTTAAGATATACTCTAGCAATCATCAGATGGAACTTGTCTTTGTCTTTGAGTTTGTCTTTGTTTCGGGAGAAGAAAGTCCTTCTTGACTTACGAAAACAGCTGGAGGGCAGTACCTGAACAGAGTGATTTCTCACCCTGTGTCTGACTCCAGCAAGTTTTGATCATGATGTAATACATAAAGTCAATGACACGAAAAAATATCACAAAGCAGCATAGGGCTGATCAAAGCCAAAAATCATTCAAATATACTATTTGAAGAGAAGAGCAACAACTTCTTTTGAATGAGGTATTGGCAGGAATATGAACAAAAGGCATTTTCCTAGGAAAAACAGGTTTTTCCACTATTTGCAAATCACCTGCCACCTAGGAGTAAACTCTAGCTTCCCTTCTGCTTAAATTCTTCCACAAAGTCCACCTGCCAGGTCTATAGCCAAGGTCTTCTTTTATCTACACTAGAACAAATATTCCGTTTAGAGTCATGAGAACATTATCAACAAAATTCCCAGAGTTAATACTTTTATTTAATTATATACAAATACATTTATTTTTATGTGTTGTTCCACAAAGTTAAACTTTAACTATATTAATCCGGGGAAAAACCCCTGATTATCAACTAACAGTTTTGTAAACAGTTATCTCATGAGTTAAACAGTAACTTGAAAAATTTAAGTCAAAACGCCAAACAAGCAGGAGCCAACAGGCCAGTGGGAAGGAGTAAAGATTTCCCTGCCTTTGTTATATCAGGGCCTTTGGAAGCATGGGATATAGCAGAGCGAGGGAGTATTTTGGTGGTAGCTGGATTGTTTGTAGGAATAGGGGCAAAGGATTGAGGAAGTAAGGAGCATGGAAGACACCTACTGCTTATCATCAAAATCTCTAAACTTAGAGCAGACAGGTTAGACCTTATAGAAAAGAAAATTCATGAGAATATGACTCTACTGGTTAATGTCCATAGGAACTCAGGGATAATAGATGTATGCACTGCAAGAATATGGACACTTAAAAAAAAACAACATACTTTAAGCTATCCAGTGCAAAGTTGGCTGGCCCACACTGCCAGCCTACCTTGAACCTCACGTGAAGCACTCTAATACCACTCTCTCACCAGAAACAATGGGGTGAAGACTAATCTACTTTTCCTGGTTCCACTTAATAATAAAGGGAAAACAAATATGTCTTCCTGCAGTACTGAGTTGTAAGGGACTATGATTTCAAGTTTCAAGTTATGATCAAACTGCCCATCAATTTACCCCCTAATAAGT
>NW_011494787.1:5483823-5507882 GCF_000754665.1 Bison bison bison
GCTCCTCTGTCCATGGGATTTTCCAGGCAAGAGTACTGGAGTGGGGTGCCATTGCCTTCTCCAAATAAGTAGAAATACCCACCTACTAAAAAATTGAATCCAGGCAGTAGACTAATGTCTGAAGAGCAATACTATAAACATTGACGTTGGTGAGGTTTTTGACTCAAAAATTTCCAGAGTATCCACATGGCCAGATAATTTGCACAATCTTGATATCTGTGATGTAGGATAAAGTTGATTTATTTTTGAGACTGTTTAAGGAATGGTTGGGCACTGTTAAGTTTCTTCCTCTCAGTCTGTTAAAGATCAGTCTTGCTTGCTGATTTAAAAAAAAATTCATAAAAAAGAAAATATTCTCAGTGAAGATCTTTTAAGGAAGGCTCCCATTTGCTCTCTAGATGAAAAGCATGAGACCAAATAACATGAGCTGCTCACGAGAAGGCTGAGACTAGCTGGAAAAAAGGGGAAGGTATGTGAATGCAAAAAGTATCATCCTTAGATACACATGTAAATCTTATTAAGAGTCAAGAAATATGGTCCCTCAGACCTTACTTTTGGTATTTTTAATTATATATTTAATACATGGACACAAGCTGATTGGAAAATATGTAAACACTATAAATTATATATAAAAAAAACTCATAGAGCTTTTTACGGTTTATAAAATACTTTCACTACGTTAGCTTTTGACTTTCTGATAACTCAAAAAAGCAAAAAAGATCAGGTTCTCCATCTCTGTTCTATAGACAAAGAAATATCACCCCAGCGTTCATGTAGTTGATACAGAGTGAATCTGAACAGAGGAACCAGGAATCATTAATCCTGGCAATCTACATAAACATGAGGAGGGAGGGGGTAGCATGATGACTATGAATTGGAAAGACTTTATAAGTGGTCAGAGGAGGGTCATCAAGGATGGGGAGGTTTCAAAATATTCAAAAGAAAGCACAGACAAGCACTAGGAATAAAAATAATTCAGAATGATCTGTGGTAAAGAAAAAGTGACTAGAGCAAGGAAACAATTGCAAATTCAGATCACTTACTTGTTTAATTGTATAGCTACTATGTTTGAATTTCTCTGGAAGCCATTGGGCAAACAGTGATGACCTGTGGGAGGTACTTAAAATCTAATTTTGGAGACAAAGTCCAAAAGTAAGTATAACACAAGGCAGTTCAGATATTCAGGATAGGAGTTTAGAGAAAACCATATCTAATAGGCTGACAACGGAAAACCTGACTATAGCAAAGGAATCTAGCTGAACTTTGTAAAGATTCTGCGTTTAACAGTTGGGAAGTGATATGAAGATTCAGGTTATGTGAAGAGCATGAGAAAAGGCAGGGAAGCAGAAAATTGAAAAATATATTTGGGAGCAGCAAATAAACAACTTACCTGTAACTGTAATAGGAAATAATGTTGGAAAGGTTGAGCCTGGTATGGAAAGGGAACCCTTGAATATTGGGCTGATCAATCCACTTTATTTTATGGGCAAAAAAGATCTATTAAAGGCTTGTAAGTAGGACAATGGCACTGGTATTTTAGCATTTAGTATAAAAAATTGGATATGGTGGGCAGAAACAGGGACAGCCTAGAGGTATTGAGAGAGATGGAAAAAGAGAGGGAGAGAAAGAGAGACCATTGCAGTAACCCAGGCAACATTTAGTAGTGTTAGTAGAAAAGAAAAAAAAAAAAAAAGAGAGAGAGAGATGTTCTAGAGACACTGTGAAGAAGAAATGGTAACTAATATTTATTAAACCTCTACTATGTGCCTGGCACTGGATATCTGCTTTATCTAGATTAACTTATTTAATCTTCAAGATAGCCCTAGAAGGCAAGTGACTTTATTGTTTCTATTTTACAGATGAGGATATTAAGCAAGTTATCCAAGTTTACATAGTTAATATGTGACAGAACAGGATTCAAACCCTGATCATCTGATTCCAGAGCCTGCCTGCTTAACCTCTGGGCTTAGTGGTTAAGCATTGGCTTAAGGGTTTTGGTGGTACTTTATATATGACAAGATCAGATAGAACCTGATGACTGGTGGATGACATATGAGTCATAAGACACTGATATTCTTGGGAATCTGGATTCTGACATTTTGGAGTGATGGGTAGAATGGTAATACTATGAATAAAAACAGGGAAATAATAAAAAAAAAAACTTCTGGATTTCACATTTTACACTTGCTCTTAATGGTCCAGTTGCTTTTTGTATTTAACATTTCAATTTACCATTAAAGTCACAAAAGCAACTGAACAACAAAACTTAAAAACTTCTGCAGACAGGTCCTGGCTGATTATTCCTTTCTATGAATCCACATAATGAATATGTGGAATATAGTATAGTGCTTGGTATATAGGAGATGCATAATAATGCATTAAATAAATCATTGGAGGATTATTAATCATAAATAAATGTGCATAAAAGGAGGGTGGGCAGTAGTGTCAGAAGTATATGACCCAGAGTCAGACAAATCTTGGTTCAAATCCTGGCTCAGCAGCTTTACCACTATAGGAAACAGGGCAAGGTACTTCAAACATTTTATATAATACAGGGTAATAATTCAAGAAAAACCAGATGTCTTTCTGGATTCAGTACTTCTTTGTAAGGCAGTGAGTCTATGAGAGTTTAGAAAGGATGCCTCCAAAGGCCATTATCTCTGACAGAAAATCTGCAACACTGTTCTCTTATTGTGTTTAATTTACAAAAATTACATTGAGACCTATACAAAAAATGTCTGCCAAGTAATCGCCAGTTTTAAAAGAAAAATAAATTATTTTCAGAGAAGTGAAAACTGGAGTTTCAACTGAAGGGGAGATTTTAATTGCAATGAGACATATCAGCTGAATGGTTTGGCTTGGACTTGTGGGATCAGTAGCAGCCAGCGGGATATATATTAAAGAAAAACCAAGTTTAATTAGCCTTAAGATTTTATACAGCTTGGCTCTTTCCTCCCACGTCTAGTTTGATTCCAGTGGGTCAGTATCCTTTTCAATCATGGTCTCTTCCATCTTTTTCTCAGTTGCTGTCATGACAAGCCAATGGGAGAATGACATACAGATGAAAACAAGGCTTGAATAATTACTGCACTGCGGCTGGTTGTTGTTTGAGCATCATTTTATTTCTTCCAATCACACAGGTCCTTGGACTGCACAGCCCCATGTTTCAGATGGGGGTGATGCTGATTATATTATGACATTACAGCAAAGACAGGCAGATCAGACAAAGTGAATTTCACTCCATAATTAAACTGCAGTATCTTTCGTCTGAAGTCCAGGGCAGGATTAATCTAAAGGTAGCTCTTTATCATCTCGATTAGTGCTGGGATTTGAAGAGTGAGCTCTGATTTGATAGCTAGCCCTCAGCCGAGCTGACTGGTGGCCTCATATCTGTCTAACTGGCAAAAATAATATCAGATCAAGATACATTTGCAAGGTTATACCCTTTCCTTTTATTTTTATCTGAAGAAAATGCAGATAAATTCAAATATGCTGGCATTTCCATCACCCCGTTTTCTACTACAAAAATCTCTACTGAAAAGAACTGGTCCTTCTAAATCCCACAGCATTTTACAAATGAGTTCCCATAATTCCACTTAGCTCCATGCTCTAATGGCTGCTTATTTCCTGCCTTTTCTTTTTGTGAGGCTCCGATCTGAATATTTGGATGGCCCAAGCAACAGCTTCTCAAGCTGCTCACAGGGTCCCCTTTGATTTCAAAGGACTCCCCCATGTAGAATTTATGAAGGGATTTTGCTTCCTTCAATTGCTCTTATAACGTATATGATATTCCCAAATTCTTCATAATGTAATGAGCTAGATCAGTGATTCTCAACCTTAAATCCCTGTAGAAGCACCTGTGAGGCTTTGTAAACAAACAATAATCTAGCCCCGACTCCGGACCTGATGCTTCATTATTTGTGGGGTTAGGTCCAAGCATCTGTATATTTTTAAAAGTTCATAGGTGATTTGAAAGTGCTTCCAGGGTTGAGAACTATTGAGTTAGCTAAATAGCACATCAGTAGTATTTGCAAAAGACTTATCAAAACAAGTCATTGTTAAGGGAAATGAAGGCTGATACTGTTCTGAAAATAATTTTCTTAATACAATTATAAAAATGTTTATTCTAGTAACATCTGCATATAAAAATACATATCAGGTCTTTCAAGAGCTATGGAAGACAAGACAGACTACAAAACAGACAGGTTTATGTCAACAATGCTTCCATTGATCCATCTGATAACATTAAAGGTGATGATTTATTGACTGAGCTCATCACAGGATAATACCATAGCTACCAACCATATAATTTAAGATGACTCTCGACTAACATCATAAAATCTCAGAGTTTGGACACAAACTTGGAATTAGCTGTTATCTACTTTAATACTTTTACTCCTCAGCTGTCTTTTTAGAAAAAGACAGGACTGAAAAGCTCTGATTTCAAATTGTGGCTCTGCCTTGGTTTAGAGTTTAAGAACACTCATTCTGGACTCAACTGAATCCAGTTATCAGTTGGTTGGTCTTAAGAAAAATATTTACTTCTCTAAGTCTCAATTATCACATCTCTAAAAATGGGGCTAAGAATCTTATCTCACAGAGCTATTTGGGTTTTACACTGATTAATTTAGAGAAGAGTGCCTGGCAAACAAAAGTATCAGAACTAAGTATCTGTTGAACTGCAAATACAGCATTTACTAAATAAAGGTTGTCACTGAGCCTCTGTGCCTAAAATTGTCAGTTTTGAGATCCACAGATCAGTTATCTGGAAGATATGATCCACTAGGGAAAAAAAGAATAAGTCCAAATAGGAATGGTGTTCATTACTTTTTTGCATAAGCATCACCTGAAATGATTGTTAAAAATATAATCTGCTGGACTTCAATCCCAAAGATTCTGATACTGTATTTAGGGATGAATATGCATTTTAGCTACCATCTAGGTGATTCTGAGTTAGGGTAGAGGATCCTCATTTGGGTAAAACAGTTATAAAGGAATAGAAATTTGCCAAATACTATCTGCCCCTTCACCCCAAATCACAGTGCAGCCTGACTTGGAAGAGATCATGTTTTCTGTTCCTTAGGTCAGAATTCAGTCAGATGAATTTGAGTTATGAACAAATGTAACATTTTCATAGAGTATGATTACGATCCAACTAAAAAGTCTATTTTTTCTTCAATTAAATATACTTTCTGAATAATTATCGTTTAGCCACTCATATTATCTTCAACTTTTTCATCACCACTAGGTATATGTAAGTATATAGTCATGGGTCAGATTCATTATCAACTCATCTTTTTTCTTTGATAAAGCAATAAAATTGGTAAATTATCTAAATAAACAAAAGTAGCTATTTCCTTCTTTAATGCTTCATAGAATAAAGTGTTTCTGAAATGCCTTAATTAAAATGGATGAAAATCAGTGGACAATTATAAGTTGAATACTTTAAATGCAATTGATAAATTAGTCTGCTAACATGAAGATACCCAACCTACTACTGGAGACTATTCTGGATCTAAGGAGAAACTTAAAACATTTTCATTTTCAAGATTTTCCTAAGGAAAGACAGTGAGACAAATGTCAGAACTAGGTTTAGTTTATAATATGCTAACAGATGCACATCATCTATATTCTAAAAGTTACTGTATAAGACAACAAGAAAATTATGGTCTCCAACTACAACTGAGCATATCATTAAGCTGGGAGAAAAAACATCCCAGTTGAGAAAAGTTTATCAACCTTACAGGACAATATAGCTGAGTGGTCAAGTGCAAGTCTTTTTAATACATAATATGTGAGCTGGGGTAGGCTACTTAAGATCTCAGAAACTCAGGCACAGTATTTCTTTGAGAGGGTTGAGGTGACCATAGTGAGCCCTGAATAAATGTAAGCTGTTGTTCATTGTAATAGTTGACAATTTATTGGATATCTGTCACAGATAAGACTTAAATGAATGACAGAGACACTGAGAGCTATTGAAACCTCAGATTGAGAGAATGTTGACATGATTGGAATGATTTTGAGTTAGATATTTCAGAATGGATAAGATTTGGGTAGACAGAGGGACAAAGACCATTTTAGACTGGGTGGGGAGGTGTGGGTCTTGATATGAGCTGCAGGTCAGAGGAGTTGCTTCAGTTGTGTCCAACTCATTGCAACCTCATGGACTGTGGCTAGCCAGCTTCCACCATCCATGGGATTCTCCAGGCAAGAATACTGGAGGGGATTGCCATGCCTTCCTCCAGGGGATCTTCCTGACCCAGGGATTGAACCATATCACCTGTGTCTCCTGCACTGGCAGGTAGGTTCTTTATCATTAGAGCCACCTTAGGGACTGTTTAATAGTTTAGGATAAAACTGAAAGTTAACTTGGGATAAAACAAAAGAAGGTTCTGATTTTTAAAAGTCACTTTGACTTTTTGGTAGAATTTTTAATTCCTCAAATATTTTCTCAGTGTAATTCAATATCTCTTTAGAACAGTGGTTCTCACATTGTAGTAACACCAGTCACCTGGAGGGCTTGTTCAAAGACAGGTTGCAGTACTCTACTTCAAGGTTTAAGATTTAGTGGATCGGCCTTATGATCCAGCAATCCCACTGCTGGGCATACACACTGAGGAAACCAGAAGGGAAAGACACACGTGTACCCCAATGTTCATCACAGCACTGTTTATAATAGCCAGGACATGGAAGCAACCTAGATGTCCATCAGCAGATGAATGGATAAGAAAGCTGTGGTACATATACACAATGGAGTATTACTCAGCCATTAAAAAGAATTCATTTGAATCAGTTCTAATGAGGTGGATGAAACTGGAGCCTATTATACAGAGTGAAGTAAGCCAGAAAGAAAAACACCAATACAGTATACTAACGCATATATATGGAATTTAGAAAGATGATAACAATAACCCTGTGTACGAGACAGCAAAAGAGACACTGATGTATGGAACAGTCTTATGGACTCTGTGGGAGAGGGAGAGGGTGGGAAGATTTGGGAGAATGGCATTGAAACATGTATAATATCATGTATGAAACGAGATACCAGTCCAGGTTCAATGCACGATACTGGATGCTTGGGGCTGGTGCACTGGGACGACCCAGAGGGATGGTATGGGGAGGGAGGAGGGAGGAGGGTTCAGGATGGGGAGCACATGTATACCTGTGATGGATTCATTTTGATATTTGGCAAAACTAATACAATTTTGTAAAGTTTAAAAATAAAATAAAATTTAAAAAAAAAAAAAAAAGATTTAGTGGATCAGGGTGAGATCCAAGAGTTTGTGTTATAATGTTTTCCTGGTGATGTTAATGCTTCTGGTCACTGTGAACCATGGCTTTAGAAGACGCTAAGACAGAGTTGAAGAGAGGAGGATTTTCCTTAAAATAATAAATAATTCAATAACTGAATAGCCCTCTTTAGTTCTTGTACAATTTCATCCTCACTTTTATGCCAAGTCATAGAAAAAACTATATGGTGATTACTTAAGGGAAAAAAAAAATGCTTACTTTGACTCCCTAATCTCTTAATCAAGTCCAAGTCCTTAACTCTCTTAATGAAGCCCAAGTCCTTAACTGTGATAATGAGGGGCCCCTGATCCAAAGGACCCCAGGCCAACCAGCCTGGAAACTTACAAAAGACTTAGTATTAAGGATGTTGAAGAATTGAAAATAATAAAGCCAAGAGATTGGAGAAAGCGGGTGGACTTTTTATTACAAAGAACCTCTATCAATCTGTGCTAGACATTTTGTACTTGGGTAATACTTAACTGCCTGCCCCATAATCATCCACTAACTATTTTCAGTTTTTCTTCATTTACCTTGTTCCTTTCTTCAATAGGTACTCAGCAATGAGCAAGGGGAACAAGAACTCTCAGCTTAAACCTGGGTCACTGCTTAAGCACCTCCATCTCCTGCTTCAGAATCTTTCTCCAAAACAAACATCTACTATGCAGAGGCTATATTGTAAGATATATTTTAAAAGGCAGACAGAGGAAATAGAATGCTCTGTGAGACTCTATTTTCTATGTGTGGCTCCAAGGGCACACTATTACAAGTTAGTATTCTATTTTCAATGACAGACAAAAAGAAAATGTTGTGTTTTAAGATTCATGTAGAAGTCTTTGTGAAGAAAAGAGTCAAAAATGGAACTAAAATGTTTGAAACTCCAAAAATCTCTCAATTAGAGAAGCTTGTTTATTCCCTAGCTATTTATCTTTTCTTAAAATAAGAAGCTATATAATTACAAAGTATAATTAATAATAATAACAACAATTACCACAAGTACAACAGAAATAATGATAGTAAGCACCATGGGCCCAGATCCCCATAGTTACAAAAGATAAGAATTTGTCTCAGTATTTTCAAGAACAGACAGCAGCCCAATAATACAGGGGTAAAAAAAAATCTTTTTTATGCTCCCTGGAAAATACTACAGAAAAATAGACAATAAACTTTAATACCTGTTGTTAAGGATCTTCATTTTACAGATCAGTTCAGGCAATTTAAATAGACAACAACATGAGGCCTCTAATGTCTCTTAGGAAACAGTATCAACATTAATTCCTGTCTGGTCCCAATTCCATTTCTAGTTAAGCATCCCCATCCACTCATAAGAAGAAAGAAATAGCGTTTGTATAGTGTTTTACAGTGTATAAAGCACTTTCACAAACATCATATTATTTGATTGTCTCAACAATCCTGTGGGATATGTAAGTAGGGGAAAGTATTAATATTATACCCATCAGAAGACAAGAGAATAAAGGATCAGAGAAGAAGGAAATAAATTAATCTTAACTAAATATCTACATTGGGTCAAACTCCATTTAGACTTGAAAAGAAATCCTACATATAGAGTTTTACATAACATGAAGTAGGCTCAGAGAGTCTGATACCTGTCCAAGATTATAAATAGCAGAGCTAGGACTTGAATATAGATAACCCAGTTCAAGATACCCTGCTCTTCCATCAAACCTTAGACCTGACTCTCAGTTATAAATATCTAGTTACAGTAACTGGCTCTTTCAAGAGGAAGCTTGTTCAATTGCCAAATAGCATAAGCACTACTAGTTTTAGGAGTTTTGTGTATTTTTAGTCAGTCTGATGAAAAAGGTACACGTTACTTGAGAAAATGTACACATTTATAATATCTAGTATGATAAGAGTAAGGAAGAGAGAATGCATTATTTCATTGGCTTAGAACACTGACTTTTAAAATCCAACTACTCACAGACACAAGAGACAGCACAGTCCCATTTCCAACAAAATACTCATTACAAGAAACCAAAAGACTAACCATTCTCAAAGGTTAGATTCTGGCAGGGGCTCAACTTTAAACTACTCTTATCTAAATAAATGACCAATACATATGCATACTAAAAAGAAATAACAGTAGAATGTGTATTAACAAAATAAATCACCCGTTCCTTATTTTGTCTCAAAGCTATAGATTCAGATTTTGAAACTTTCTGGTAATACCATTTTTTATTTTTCATTTGCATTTACTTATATGATTTTCTGTTTTCTTTTCTTTTTGTTTTGTTTTAAAATACAAGTTATACATCGAGAGAGAGAAAGAGAAGAGTGAGGGGGGGTTCTTGCTTCAGAATTGAAATTATCTTATGTTTCAATATAAGAATAAGTTGTGCAGTATATTGAATAAACATATTATTCAATTCATAAAAAATTTTTGAGTAAATATCACAATGGATTGAATTGTGGAGAATAAATTATATTAAAAAAAAACTTAAAAAAAAGATACAAGTTTTAGTCTCCCTCCACTTAGTATGTACAACTTCTGATTTAGAGTATTTAAAGGTTCAGCAAAGCAAAATCTCACAAAAGAGACAAAGGTTTCACCAAGAAGGTTTATTGGGAATTTGGCCTGCAGGGGTGAAGGGAGTTTAGGATATAAGTCAGTGTTTGTGAAAATAGATAGAATATTTAAGTAGTAAAGAAGACATTTATTGAAAGAAGATTGCTGTATGTACTGAACAATTACCTTGCTGCTACTGAGCATTTTCAGAGAATTCCAGAATTTCAGAGTTGCTGCTATACTGGGGGGTTTATTTTAATAATGGCAGAACATACGTGTTCAGTTCAGTTCAGTTACTAAGTCCTGTTCAACTCTGCGACTCCATGGACTGCTGCACAACAGGCTTCCCTGTCCTTTACCATCTCCCAGAGTTTGCTCAAACTCATGTCCGTTGAGTCAGTGATGCCATCCAACCATTTCATCCCAGGTCATCACCTTCTCCTCCTGCCTTCATATTCATGTTGGATTTCATTAAAATTATAGATTACAATCATGTGTCTAAGGCTTGAATATCCTATGAATATTCATGTGAAGCATTTGTCTATGCTTAAACACCTTGATATTAGGGAATTAATAATTGTGGATATTAGGGACTATTGGAAATTGAATACATTCCCTTTCTCTTCCATTCACATGTTGAAGCCCTAACCTTCAACATGACTGTATTGGGAAATAGGGCCTTTAAAGGAGTTGCTGTTATTGTTTAGTCAATAATTCATGTCCAAGTCTTTTGTGACCCCAGGGACCATAGCCCACCAGCTCCTCTTTCCGTGGGATTTCCCAGGCAAGAATGCTGGAGTGGGTTGCCATTTTCTTCTCCAGGGGAAATGTCCAACCCAGGGATCAAACCCACATCTACTGCATTGGCAGGCAGGTTCTTCATGACTGAGCCACCAGGGAAGTCAAAAAAAGAGTGGACATATGTATTTGTATAACATTTTCACTTTGCTGCACACCTGAAACGGACACCATAAATAAGGTCCTAAGAATGTGGTTCTAATCCAACAGGACTGTTGCCCTTAGGAAAAGAGGAAGAGACAAAAGGGATGAGTGTGCATAGAGCAAAGGCCATATGAGGAGACAGTGAGAAGAGTCATCTGCAGGCCAAGGAGAGAGGCCTCAGGAGAAAACAACACTGCTGGCACCTTGATATTGGACTTACAGCCCCCCAAACTGGGAAATAACTTCTGCTGTTTAAGCCACCTATCCTGTGATATTTCATTATGGCAGTTCTAGAAAACTAATGGAGGCACTAAGGTTTTCACAACAACCTGCAAGCTAGGAATTGATTAAATTTATTTTAGCTTCCCTGGTGGCTCAGGCAGTAAAGAATCTGTCTGCAATGCAGGAGACACGAGTTTGATCCCTGGGTAAGGAAGTTCCCTTGGAGAAGGAAATGGCAACCCACTCCAGTATTCTTGCCTGGAGGATCCCATGGACAGAGGAGCCTGGCGGCCTATGGGGTCCATGGGGTCACAAAGAATGAGAAACGACTGGGTGACTAACACTACAGTGACTACATTTTACTGGTACAGAAACAGATTATGGGAGAGTTGTGAAATGTCCCAAGTGACACAGAAACAGTATGTGGAATAACCAAGATTAAACATAGATCTCTCCTTTAGACCAATATTTTTTCCTCCTTGTCTATTTTCTACCTTTGAGCACGTAAGAGTATTAAAAAGTTAGTTTTTATATTGACCTGAATATTTTATTATTGTATGTTTCATCACTGGCTTGTGTTCTACTTGGAATCACAGAAAACTATATAATTTATCTTCTTTGTGACAGTCCTAACTTTTCAAACAGTCTCAGTTCTGTTGACCATTCCTCATATCATTTGTTTCATTTCCCTACCATCCTGGTCACCTACTCTTGAAGATGTTGCTGTTTATTCATATTTCTTATACTGGATTGTTAAGCTATATCTTGCCTATATCATCCATGAGTAGTCTTTTAGAAATGTAAAGACAAAATCCTTATCTATCCATCTAAAACATTTCATCTAGTTAGATGTAGCACATCATTCCAGTCTTTCAAGATGTTTTGGGAACTTGATTACATCATTTAACAACTTTTTTATGTATTTGGATTTATGTCATGTGAACTCTGTTGAAAATGTTTTTATCTGAGTTATTGAAACAAAAATGGTGGTCAAAATGAAGCTTAGAATATTCCTGCAATATGCCATAGATTTCCTTCCACTTTGACATTGAGCTATTTGTTTGTACCTAATAATGTTGACATTCAACCAGTTGCTAATTTATATGTACTTAGATTAGTTCCTTGGAGAAGGCAATGGCACCCCACTCCAGTACTCTTGCCTGGAAAATCCCATGGATGGAGGAGCCTGGTAGGTTGCAGTCTATGGGGTCACTAAGGGTCGGACACAACTGAGCGACTTCACTTTCACTTTTCACTTTCATGCATTGGAGAAGGAAATGGCAACCCACTCAGTGTTCTTGCCTGGAGAATCCCAAGGACGGGGAAGCCTGGTGGACTGCTGTCTATGGGGTCGCCCAGAGTCGGACACGACTGAAGCGACTTAGCAGCAGCAGCAGATTAGTTACTAACATATCTGTACATCTAACCCAGGTGAGATAGATCATATATTCTAGACATGCTTTCATTGAAGCCATTCTGGTTTTTAGCAAGCACCATTTCTTTCTGGGGATCATAAACCATGGCTCTATGCTTTATTGTTTTAATAACCCATTCGGGGCTCTTTCTCAGGACTGACAACAAGCTGTTTGTATGTATAAACTGCCTTCTTATACTTTCTAAAAATTAGAACATTTTTTATATCTCTAGTTGCCTAATATTTTTCTCTTCTCCTCAGATATGAATGGCAGTAACTGATCGCATTAATAAACCCTCTCTTTAGCCTACAGCTCTCTAGCCCTATTTCTAGGCTTCTCTGTTTTTCCTTTTTTCTGTGTCCTCCCCAGGAATAGAGTCTCTATGTGTAATCATGAGCTTCCCTGGTGGCTCAGACAGTAAAGAATCTGCCTGCAGTGCAGGAGACCCGGGTTTGATCCTTGGGTTGCGAAGATTGCCTAGTGAAGAGAATGGCAACCCACTCCAGTATTCTTGCATGGAGAATCTCATGGACAGAGGAGCCGGGCTGGCTACAGTCCATGGGGTTGCAAAGAGTCAGACATGACTGAGAGACTAACACACACACACACACACAAACGTGTAATCATAATGACACCTAGAGATAGTCTGCTGGTCAGACATGTATCTGTAAACCAGAAGAGTAGAGAGTACTTAGGGTGCTGACTTGGGCCTGGCTGTGCTGGCAGAGAAGGGGCTGTGATCAGGGGAGGCTTTGTGCTCATCTCTGTGTATGGCTCTGCCTAACTTCTGTTTTTCACTTCTGGCTGTGAACCTGGATAGGATTATATCCTTTTCCTATTCATTCTGGTTGATTTCTTTTGCCAAAGATTCAAGACAGCTTTGTATTTTTCAGTCTTTAACTGTGAAATGTTGCGATATATGATTCATTTATTTTCCCATGAAGACTCTCTCCGAGGCAGGCATGTACCCTGACCTTTACCTAATCAAGAAAAGTTGTTTGGGGGATGGGAGATGGGGAGGCAGGTTGGACTTTAAATGCACAAATCAGTTCTAATAAAAACACTGAGATTCAGGTGCCTGAGGTTAGAAATACTGGAGGGAATTCAATTACACTAATTAATATTTAAGAAGGGCTAGAGATCACATGCTGAATGTGGAAAACTAGGCCAGTCAGACATGAGCATATGGGGAGGGCAAGATCAACTGATAAAAGTAACAAACAAATCATACATGAATGCTCCAACAGGAACGAAAAAGAGAGTATAAAATAAATGTTCCAAATGACACTGCAGAGGAGGTAAAGTAAATGGTCTACCAGATATAAAAGCAAAATGTTCTAACACACACAAGACTTTTTATTGGTTTTATATAAACACATATATTAGAAAAATGGTTTTTTCAAATATAATAGTAGGAAAAGTTACCCAATTATAAAAACAGAGACTTAGTTTGGGATCTGTGGATTCAGAATAAAACACAAGCTGTATTTGCTTGTGTTTCCTCTTAAAAAGGCTTGGCTTTCTTAATAGGTGGTTCCCTAATGGTTCAGCCTACCTGGATGCCCAACACATGACGGAAGGTTGGAAAACAACAGAGTATTCTGGGTTCTATACAGGCTTTTTAGTTCTGCCTCTGATATCATTTGGTTGGTATCACAGCTTATACCACATTTTCTAGTTTAACTTGATTTTTCATTTGTGGCCCAGAGAGTTTATTCTGATTTGTGGTCACCTTGTATATGTCAAAGCTTTCTAGAGAAGGCACTAATGGTACCAACATTACTCTGCTTCTACCATATAAATAGTTCTTCCTTCTACCCTAGCACTTGCCTACCCTTTTCCAGTCCCTCTCTACCTCTAAGCCCTGTCTTCCTCTGTCCTTTTGCTCAAGTTCATGGTAAAGTTATGCACTGAACTTTGTTCTACTACTATACTCATCTTATTCTTTCAAAGCTCCACCCTCTGAAAGCCACAGTTTATCAATTCATAGCCATGTCTTAGAAACTTTGGAAACTGGAAGTCCAGAGAATTCACTGGATTACTTTTTGCTATCATCATGAAGAAGCAGAAGTAGAAGCCAGAGTAGAAATGGGAAGAGGACTGAGACTGAGATTTGGGTCCCTTTCCAAATTCTCTGGTATACATAGATGGTAACTACATGACTTTGGACAAACCCTATGTCTATGTACAATGTATAAATGTTAGGCTGGTGGAGAGAACAAAGCAAAAGAAAAAAACAAGATTCTTGTTCTTCAGGAGTTTAACCTCCAGTTGAAGAAATAATTTAAGTAAACCAAAACCTCCAAAATAAACCATCCTCAAATGATCAAATTGTCCTTAAATAATAGAGGAACAGAGAAAGGGAATATGGTTACTTCCTAAAAATTTGAACCAAATTAGTGGTTTTAAAACACTATGCTTCATGTCCTCAAGTTTAAGAAGAGATGATTAAGCAGTTAAATATTTAAATAAAATATAAATTAAAAAATAATATACTTGTGTGCATTTATAATTGTCATAATAATGACATGCAAATTTAAGTGTATAATACACATTTTTAAAAGGCCAATGTGTTGTTACAAGTTAAATATGTACAATAAGGTTAACTAGTTTTCACATAGCCTCAGATTAAGACCCTGAAATTGGAAGGCAGACTGTCTTAAAAAAAATAACAGAAGTCAGAAAACAAAAATCCTATTACTATATGCAACTACTTAACTGTATATAATGATTTTCTTGACATCATACAGAAGTCCATTCCTCATACAAAAATACATTGAATTCTTAATAATAATGAATGAAAGTTACTTAGTGCATTGCCTACTGCATAAAAAGCTCTAATAAATATTATTAACTGCAATAATCAAAACTGATAAACACCTAAAAGCCAGTTGTTTTCTTCTGGTTAATTTTTTATATTTAGAGTCTTTTTTCTTTGCTTCTAGAATGTTCTATGAATAAGAGCTCTTCAGCTCCATCCGAGTTATCACATGGGATTGTGGGGGTTCATTCTGGTAGTTCTGTATTAGCCTTTTTGTCACTGCTTGTGTTATTTTCTCGTTCCTACTCAATGGTTCAAAAAGTAAAACTCAAGAAAGAGCTAAACATTATGAGCAATATATTGAGATGAATGGTTATCACAATTGGGCAAAAAAGAACATTATTAAAAATAAATCACACTAAGGAAGAGCAGCCGATGATAGCAGCTGTTAAATGGTTGTACATGTTGGGAACCAGTGAGCCCCAAAGAAACAAAAGAAAAAAAAAAGTGGAAGGCCATGAAACTTACATGATTTACGAGGGAAGTATAAACTTAATGAACAGTCACTGAAGACTACAAAAGACAGAAAAGTCACTTCTGGATGAATATTTGGACAAGACAGTAACATGGGAAGGACTGATGTTCTCTATCAAATGGGAATTACTAATGAGAATAGAATGAGAACTAAGACAAATGGAATTTTTCACTGTATTTGATTTCTTTATGGTTTAACCTGCAATGAGGGGACAATATTTTTGCGTATACCAATATAGATGGGATGTTTAAGAAATGTTTGATAATAACAGCAACCACAATGAGAATGATATAGTTTTAAGAGCCCAAGTTAGATGTTCACGGACAAGATAAACTAAAACTAGAACCCATGTTGGCAGGCATTGTGGCAAGTTATTCTGTGACACAAAAGCTTTTATTAAATAGGACTCTGAGGATTTAATTGTTTGAAAAATATTTTATGTAGGCAACACAAAAACACACAGTTCATTCTGCATGCAGACATATGGCTTTTTGCCTTGTACCTGGATACAGACCTGCCACTCAACATCCATGAACACGAAATTCAGTTAAAAACTAAAAACAAAGACATTGCCAAGGAAATTGGGATGGTAGTATAACATTATGCCTGAGAGAATAAACTATTGAGACAAGATGAACAAAACCAACTGAGATGAGACAAGTAAATTTAACACAAGTCAAGGAAGCTGTCTATAGTGTTAAAATAAAAATGCTACCAAACAGAACCAAACTTGCTATTCACGGGAATTCATGGGCATAGCAAACAAAGATTTTTTTTCTCAGAGTCTATGCCGATAACTCCTGTGAGATTACTCCAAACATGGGGAATTTTTTCAGAATTGCCTCTGTTTCCAAAGGAAATTTTTAAGACATTTCATGAAACAAGTGGAACTTTATCAGAAATAAGCCTTTAAATTACTAAAAATAAAAGGTGAGCCTACTTAGGAAAAGAAAACTCATCAAGCACAAATGCTGAGGTATCTGTGATTTAGGGAGACATAGTAAGAAATATTTTCATTAAAGCCCGATATCTTTTGTTCTCGAGACGAAATTGCTCCACTCTGCTGAGCTCCAGCTTCTTTTGTACAACATATCTCCAAAACTCATCCATTCTGTTGTCTGCATTACAGTCCATTTTGGTTTATTTGCTTGCTGTGCACGCTTAGTTGCTCAGTCCTGTCCAACCTTTGTGACCCCATGGGCGTTAACCTGCCAGGCTCCTCTGTCCATGGGATTTGCCAAGCAAAAGTACTGGTGCGGTCTACCATTTCCTTCTCCAGGGGATCTTCCCAACTCAGTGAATGGAACCCAAGTCTCCTGCATTGTGGGTGGATTCATTACTGACTGAGCCATCAGGGAAGCCTGAAAATCTGTATTTAGTTATAAACCCTTATTCACGAATTTTCATTTGAAATCTCCATTTAGGAAAAAAAATCATATTCATTCTCATTCCAACATGAACTATGTGAACTTTGAAAATTATCTTTAAAAAAAATCACTGTTCCTTTTAGTTTAGTGTTTTTGCATTTTCCAGTAGTGGACAATTGGAAAGTAATATAATAGTGAATATCATCACCAGGTCAATAACATAATTTAATCTATAACTTTAAATCAAGTTTTTCTTTTCATGCTGTTTTATAAATAACTTCTTTATTTTACCACAATTAAAGTATCTTTTTATCAAATTTTATATAAATGCACTAGATACAGTAAATATATTTTTGGCTAAAAATGACAACGATGCAAAGTATATGATAAAGATTATATCATTGTCTCATTTTCATTTTGATAAAATGTCTTTTTCGGTGATATCATTTTATATTTTGCTTTTTTGTGCTGCTTAATATTATAATTAATAATTCATATTTTTGTCTTTTCCCTCTCACTCTGACAACTTTTATTTTTAATCGGTGGGCATGTGCCAAATTGGTTTGTTATTTATTTATAATGTAAAATGACAAGGGAATTGAATATGTGAAATAAGATGGAGAGATTTTCTTTCATACGACAAAAATTTCTTAGTAATGCGGATATTTCTTGCTTACCCTGTGGACTCAAGGATTTTGGAGAGGTTAGATCAGATGGCACCAGTGCCTCATATGACAATGTAGGATAAATATATTGAATGGAATTGTTCATTTATGTCTTAAAATTCATTTTAGTTTTGTGAAGACAGCTGGGCACAAGCATAGGAAGAGGACAAAAAAATACCAAAATTTGTGAAAGACTCCCTATTTTGATAGATGCTAAAGTGCAAATTAAGTAAAAATTCTGACCAAACAGATCTATTTGTATTCTTTCCTAAATGCTAAAACATGCAAATTTAATAGGAACAAACAGAAAATTTCAAAGATATGGAATTTCCATTGACACAAATAAAAAGCTCTGTCTGTAGGGCTTTATGGAGCATTAAATAACCCCTTCAGTTCTGCCCATAACCAGAAACTACACAATGTGAAGGCTAGGGCACTGAATGGTTGTGACAGAAAATTCAGAGTGTGGTCTCAAGGACATCAGCAACCAGATCACCAACGCTGATCTCAAAGAAGAATCACAGGCTTGCCAAGAATTACAGTGGAATCAGAATCTGTAGGGATGTGGCTCTCGAATCTGCACTTGAAGCCAGCTCCTGAGGTAGATTTAAGTTTGAGAATAGTCTTAGGGCAAACCCCTGTAGGTCACCAGGGCTCCTCACTGTTAGACATGCTCTTCCAATTCATTATTTGTGTTGAACATTAGAGACTCACAAGAGATAACACATTTGATCAAGCAATATGCTTCCTCAAAGATTCCAGTGTCTCAAATTTCTTCTATTAATTTCAAAACCACAGTCTACCCTGTGACTGCCCTACTTAAGCCAACCCCTTATTTCTGGCTCTGCCTTTGTTGTCAACCTGTGCAGACTTCCAGTCTTTGACATCATTCAATTAGTCTCCAACATTTGGAACAGAGGATCTTCTCCCCAATAGTTGGTCCCAATCCCTACTTAAAACTTGATGATTAACAGACTATACACTGAATATTTCAAAATAATTTTATGACACTAACTATTTTGATCATTATTAAAATATAGGAGGTCAATTTTGTGGTAGATGAGAAAACCAATGCACCAGGAGGTTAAATCCTTTAAGATTGACTCATTAAGTGGCAAAGTATGAATGAGAGCATAGGTATTCAAACATTATACCACATTGCCTTTCAACCTTTCTCCTGAGCAAACCTTTCCCAGACTTTAAGGAATATGCCCATTTTATGGGGTCTGTATCTTTGAGATATTTTCATCTATACTAGAATGTACCTGATATTTATCTTTCAGAAATGGATGACCCAATTTTACTGTGTTGGTATAGGATTATGCATTCTGGGTGGTCCAGTTTAAAATGGCAATAATAATGATGCTAAGGTGCCATTCTTGTGAGGTACTATTTCTGACCTGGTAATAGATACATTTTAAAAAAGTTTATCATTTTGAATTTTCATAATTAATTTTAAGGTTTGGTACTATTGTCAATGGTACTAACGGAAATCAGTCCTGAATATTCACTGGAAGAATTGATGCTGAAGCTGAAACTCCAATACTTTGTCCACCTGATGTGAAGAGCTGACTCATTGGAAAAGACCCTGATGCTGGGGAAGATTGAAGGCAGGAGGAGAAGGGGATGACAGAGGATAAGATGGTTGGATGGCATCACTGACTCAATGGACATGAGTTTGAGTAAGCTCCGGGAGCTGGTGATGGACAGGGAAGCCTGGAGTGCTGCAGTCCATGGGGTCGCAAAGAGTCAGACACGACTGAGCAACTGAACTGACTGCAACTGACTAACTGACTACTCTAGATATGAGAAAGAAAAAATAACTGCTGTCATGTTGAATATGTATCAAAAAATTGCTAATAGCCATGACTACTACTTGGTTGCTGCTGTTGCTATGTCGCTTTAGTCATGTTCGACTCTGTGCAACCCCATAGACGGCAGCCCACCAGGCTCCCCCGTCCCTGGGATTCTCCAGGCAAGAACACTGGAGTGGGTTTCCATTTCCTTCTCCAATGCATGGAAGTGAAAAGTGAAAGTGAAGTCGCTCAGTCGTGTTCGACTGTTAGCGACCCCATGGACTGTAACCCACCAGGCTCCTCTGTCCATGGGATTTTCCAGGCAAGAGTACTGGAGTGGGGTGCCATTGCCTTCTCCGACTACTTGGTTAGCTATACTATTTGAATGTAAACATGGAAAGTGAAGTTTAGAAACTCATTCATAACAATTGCCATATAATGAAAGCAACTAGGAGGTACTACCATAGGTGTAAAATTAACAAACTGGTGAATTCTCAATAGGGTTCTATCAGATTGGATTATTTCAAAAATATGCCTTCCCCCCTTAAAAATCTTCATATTTAAGTTTTTAGAGAAGAGTGCCAGTAGACCTATTTATTAAACACTTCACTTAAATAGCATTAGAAAACCTTTCAGAAATGCGAGGTGGGTTTGATTTCAGTATTTTTGATCTCCAGAGGTTAGGGCAGGGGGGCAGCCAGAGGAAGAGAAGAGTAGGTGGTGGGTATGTAAACATGGAGGAAGGTGCCTCCTTGTATGAATTTAAGCACCCTGAGTATAATGAAGAAAAATTTCATTATTCTGTGTTTATATATCTTTGTGTGAAACAAGTACTGCTCTCTAAAACTGAAGTTTACATAGGCTCTATTGTAACACCCTATGAGAATTTCTTTAAACATCAAAATTTATTTTTCCAAATAAAAGCCTTCCATGATTTAGCATTATTAAAATCTAAATGAATGTTTCCATTGATTTGTCCAGAAGAGGGATCTAAGTACAGTTTCGAGAGCAACCTTTTTAGTGATGATTGGTAGCAACGTTTCCCTCCTATCAGATGGCAAGCTATAGAAACACAAAGCAATGGATGTACACCTAGATAAAAATAATACTGTAGAGTCCAACTGGTATCTGAGAGTTGAGGACAGGCTGAGATGGACTCCTTGGCTTCCTTCTGTCCAAAAATTTTCTGTTTCCCTATTTCCTATGGTTACCACCATGGAACATGTTAAAATCTCAGTAGGGACTCTGTTTCAACTTTTCCTTTCAAAACACAGTGAAAAAGCTTAATGGAAAAAAAATGTCCTTCCTATCTCCATGCCAGGCACAGTGTAAGATCCACAAACTTAAAAGCCAGGCAAATAGTCTTTTATTTGCCCTAAAGCTAAGCAAGTGACCTAGTGCTACAAAAATTCCCAAATAGGCATGTGACCTGACTAATGTGTGCTGTGAGATGAGTCAAGGAAAATGGAACCATCTGTACTTTTATTGGACAGTCAAATAATTCCTCTCTGTCTATCCAAAAACATAATTTATATACTTGAAGAGAGATACAAGGATCTAATTTTTAAAACTGGAGATACAAAACATAACCTAGAAAACATAGGTAGAGATAAGCAAAAATTGCTTAAGAGAACCAGGATTGCTCTCAGAAATTCTTACTACTCATTTGTGTACTAAAGCTTCTTTAAGACTTACAGGAGGAAATCCAGGAAAAGAAAGGTAATTAACAAGGTGGCATAGGGACCTCCCTGGTGGCTGAGTCGGTAAAGAACCCACCTGCAACACAGGAGACCACCTGCAGTGCAGGAGACAGGAGACTCAGGTTCCATCCCTGGGTTGGGAAGATCCCCTCAAGAAGGAAATGGCAACCCACTCCAGTATTCTTATCTGGAATATCCCAAGACAGAGGAGCCTGGAGAGCTACAGCCTATGGGGTCGCAACAGTCAGACATTACTTAGCAACTAAATCACCACAACCAACAAGATGGCACAATCTTCAAGCAGTGGGATCTGTGTACCCTTCTTTCTCTGAGATGAAAGCTACCCATGAATGAATTCTGAGAGTGAGTGATGGCAGAAAAATAGCAATCAACTGTAGGGCCATATTAATTTTGTAGGTTTATAAAGCTTTGCCATTGTTTTTTAAATTTATATGTCAACCATGCACCACACTTCCAATATCCTATATGGGAATTTCAGTGAATTTTTTCTATCAAGTTCTCATCAAGTTCATCTCAATTTGTTCATCAAGTTCTCAGTCTTGGTGGAAAACAAGGACAGAGTAGTAAATATAGTTGTAAATATACCAAATATTTGGTAAAATATGTCTTTCAAAGACAGTGCCTAACAAAATATGCATGTTTAGGAAGTGAAAAGGCAAGATGGAACTGAGCAGGATACCGTGGATAAGGTGACAACCAAGTATCCACAGAGAATCCCAAGATATCTGCATTTTATTTCATACTAAAGTGCCTCCTCACTTTATCAATAAGGAAGCCAAAGTGAAATATAATAAAAGCAGTAAACATATAATATACTTGTACCACAAGCCTAGAACTATGTCAAATATTTAAATGCATCATCTCATTTAACTCTCACAAATATCCGACAAGGCAACTGTTATAATTTGCATTATACCGGTGAAAAAGCTAAAGCTGACAGAGAATAAGTAACTTATTTAAGTTGCACAGTAACTAAATAGAAGAGCCAGTATATGAACTAAGATCTGTCTGATTTCAAAATCCAGGCTCTTCGCCACAAGGCCAATAGTTCTTAACCCAGACTGCACACTAGAATCAACTGGGAAGTAAAATCGATACTCAGTCCCTATCCTCAGAACAACTAACCAGAATTTCTTGTGCATGGGATGCAAATACGTGTGTTCATTTCCAAGCTCTCCTGGGTGATTATAATATGCAGCCTGGATTGCAAACCACTGCACCATGCTCAGTCTCTTTGTAGTTGCTTTTCCCTAGCCCCACTACATATTCCTTGCTATATTCCTTCATCAAGACTATTGGAAAAGTAATATATATGTGAAAGTTTTTAAAAAGCATTGTTATAGCAGAATATGGTCACAAGTCCAATCAAAGAGACACCTATTCATATCTATTTACAGGCTATGATGAGTGAACACAAAGACCCTCATTTATCACTCTCATCTCCAAAAGGGAAATATAAAGCTGGCCTTAAAAGCCCTTCATACCAAAGCTAATCAATAAAATTTGGAAAGTCCTCCTTCTTTTCTTTCACAAATCTAATGAGTAGCTACTAGACCCAAGGGGAAAATCCAATGGCCGAATATTCCCTTACAATGCTATTTCATACAGGATTCATTGCAACCAAAAGCCATTCCAAACAAAGAAGTAGTAGAAGTAAAGAGGAAATGTATGTTGTAACCAAGTGAGATTTCAAGTCAAAAGTCAGGTTTCTGTCTGTACTCTGCCACTTTACTGCCATGAGTTGAGGCTACATCAGTTTCCTTTTCTGTACTGAAGCTACATCTCCCTTAGTGAAGTGATTTTAAAAGTGTGGTCCCCACCAGCATCACTTGGGAACTTGTTAGAAATGCAAATTATCAGTCCCTACCGCTAGACTCAGAATCAGAAACCCTGAAAGTAGGGCCTAGCAGTTTGCATTTTTAACAAGCGGTCCATGTGATTCAGATAATTTCCAGGTGATTCTGATGTGTCTACTTCATCTGTGTGTGTGTGTGCGCTAAGTTGCTTTAGTCATGTCCAACTCTTTGCGATTCTATGGACTGTAGCCCTCTAGGCTCCTCTATCCATGGGATTCTCCAGGCAAGAATACTGCAGTGGGCTGCCATGCCCTCCTCCAGGGAATCTTTTCACTCAAGGATCAACCTGCATCTCTTACATCTCCTGCATTGGCAGGTGGGTTATTTACCATTAGCACCACCTGGCAAGCCCGTCTACTTCATAGGGTTGTTCTCTAAGAACAAAAGGATATTGTGTTAATTTTTATTGCTATCTGCTTAAGTCAGAAATCTCAAATTCTCTAGCAGAAACAGAGAAATAATATTACAGTGTACATTAGTTAGATTAATAACCTCATTTCTGAATTTCACTTTGAATGTGTAGATGAGGCACAAGTCAACCAGAGGTTATGCAATTAGCTTAGAGTCAAAGAGAAAGCAAGGAGTAAAGCTGAGAAGGAAACCCCAGAATGAACTTGATTTTAATTCAATCAAACTGTTAAAGTACCAACCACGCACTTTCATCTATAATCACAATGAACCTTTTTATAAACAAGTCTCTATCTCTCAGCTTAAAAAAGTATAACAGTAGCTTTTTGGATTTTAAAATGGATTGACTTCTATAATTCTGGGCTAAAGGCAGCTCAAGAAGCAATAAGAAATCACAAGCTTTCTACAGTGAGAAGGTTCAAGTGCCCAGACTTCTGTATGTGTGAACTGCAGACAAGTACTCCCCTTGGTCATGTCACATTTCTGATTATTGCAATGGTGGAAACCATGAGAAATGAAAGTATCTAGTGGTTGAGTTTTCACTCAAACATATATAT
>NW_011494787.1:5507982-5552054 GCF_000754665.1 Bison bison bison
ATATATATATATATATATATATATATATATATATATAACTTCTACAATATTATTGTTTGGATGGTATAAAACACAAAAGGGATTTCAGAAGATGTTTTGGAATGTTTTTTTTTTTCCTCTATCCCCCTGTCAGCAGCATTCTATCTTTTCACTGTAATTTATCTGATATAGCTACTAAGATGCTTGATAGCTTTACATGCAAGGGTGCAGAAAAACAAAGAGCAAGGGAATGGGTTGTTAATGAAATTCTCTGATTGTAAAAAGCACTTTGAAATGATCAGGTGGTAAATAATAATAAGAGGAAATAGCATAAAGTGCTTAGATGCTACAGCAATAGTCACTATATAAATGCAGAAGAGATCAGACATGAATAGAATTTGCATTTTATGCAGCGTCTGTGTGTGTATATAGAATATACAGTTGCTAATTTTTCAACAGTGCTGGTAAAATATTGTTCGAAATCTATTCCTACTATCTTATCACTTTAAAAGGCATCATATAGAAGGACCCATCTGTCCTAGTGAAATGGTGAACATGTTTAAAGAGGCTAGAGAAAGAGCCTCTTTCACAAGAAAAAAAAAAGAGCCCAAATAAAAGGAGAAAATGAAGAAGAGTAAATAGTAACACTATCATAACAGCTATGGAGACATACACAAAGATGATCTCTGAGAAACATCAGGGACGAATAACTCTGTTAATGTGTGGCCTCTGTGGAACTACAATAAAGATATGTGATCATACACCAAAAATACAGACATGAGTTCTTTCTCTTTCCTGGGCTATTTTTATGATGGTAGTTGTTTTTAAATGAAAACAGGGAGAGGGGAGTGAGAAGAATGGTTTTTTTTTTTTTAATTGTTATTATTGTTACTGTTTACCTTAGCTATATTGCTAACAGAAATTCCATACCAGGTACTTCCAACAGTTGCATATTTGCCTTCAATTTTCTTGTTATTTTTTTCCTTAGTACTTGTTCATAACCCAATGCCCATTCATTAAGGTATACCAAACCCTAGTCCGTGGTTACTCTTGAGGAGCTAAGGAAATGCTAAAAGTTGGAGAGTCTCTTAGTTACAGAGGGAAAGTCTGATTAGAATTCTGAGATAGCAGATATCTTAATAAAAAGACCACTAGCCAAATAATAGAGCCCTGAAGATTGAATCAGCCTAAATACACAATTCTTTCCCTTCCTTTGTCCTTTTTCTTTGCAGACCTTTCTGTCTCTAGGATCTTTTCTGTCTCTGGTCATTAAAAAAATCCAGGTATTTCAAATATCACAAATTTCCAACTTGGAAGAAAACACAAACTTTTTCAGAGAAACTCTGTGTATTCAAAAAATTTGCACTTATTTCTGGAATAAGAAAATGGAGAGAGAATTACCAACATAAGAAAGGAATAATAATAATATTAATAATGATATTAATACTAATACTTTGGATTCTAGAAGATGTTTTATCACAAAGATTCACAAGTATTAATGGAGACTACAGAACAAAGCGTTAATTAAGCCAAAGTCAGACTCTCTGGAAAGCTGCAAATGGTCTCAGAACAGACTCAAGTAATAAATGAACACTGGGCCTGGGCATAAAAGCATCTCCCTGTCCCTTGTTCTAAAAGTTAACTATTAAACCATATGTTGTTCATGTTGATTTGTTTTACTCAATTCTAGAAATAAGGACATGTCGATCAGATTGCACTGGGCAATTGAACATTTAGTGAAGGCTTTGTGAAGACTGTGTTCTTCCCACTGGTCCTACCCAAAGGGCTTCTATTATCAGACTATCAAGTCTGTGTTGCTATGAAGGATGGAAAGTATCTTCTTTTGAAGAACAAGTTCTTCCTCTCCCTGTTTTCTGGTT
Source organism: Bison bison bison (assembly GCF_000754665.1). NCBI lineage: Eukaryota > Metazoa > Chordata > Mammalia > Artiodactyla > Bovidae > Bison > Bison bison. The sequence continues at coordinate 5,509,842 of NW_011494787.1, forward strand.
CTGGTACATTCAACATTTTAAGTGCTTGATCTCTTCCTCATCCTCACTCTTCCCAGACCATTTCCTCTCTTCTAATCTATTCTTTTAATTATTTACAGACTTGCTTGCCTGGACACTTCATTTTAGTAGAAGTTGGCTGATTTTTTTTTTTTTCCCCAGCACATTTTAGTGGAATGCAATAATAGATGAATAGAGAGGGAACTGGTCTTTAATGTTATTTTTAGGTTTCATATGTGACAGAGATTTTTTTCCCTTTATTGATTTTTCCTGTATACTGTCCACTCTACAGCTTGAAACGGCTACCATGGTGTTTGCAAAATTGGTTGTTCTTCACTGTTGAAACTACTTTTTAAAACAGTTTTTGCAAGTCACATTTTACTCTGTTTTAAGGAAAGTTTTGTTTGGTTTTGCTTTCTTTGTGGAGTCATGCTGGCAGAGAAACACAGTCTAGAACATTGCTTTTTAAATGTGGTATGATAGGGATTATAACCATATTGATTCTGTATTTAAAATTTATTAGATTGAGCCATGTGCAGCTAAAAGGAAAAAGAAGTCATAAGTCTTTAATATTCTTCACAAATATGAGCACCAAGGGATGCAAATGTTAAAATTCATCAAGCACAACATGACATTCCACTGTTGGAAAGAAACTTTCTCATGTCCAAAATTCATCTGGGGTAGGGCAAGGAGTTGGGACATTTATGTGTGGAATTTTCCTCCATATTTTTGATAACAAATATCTGGGAATATATCTTAATATTTATGTAATATTATAATACATTGCTGAAAATGATAGGTTAGAAACATCATTTTGAATACAACTAAGAATAGGAAATTTTCCTATGCTAACCTTCTGGAATTGTTCATTTTCACTTATATTTCTTGGACTGTATGCTGTACAGAGAAGAATAAAAGCTGAACTATGGGATAAAGAAAAAGGGTAAAAATAGCCTATGGTATTCAGACTTGTAAAAAATGGCAATATTTATTTGTTTAAAAAACAGGATTTGGGGCTGAGTTTTACAGTAATTTTAGATAAATAAAGCCTCCTGAATCTTCAAAAACAGTAAGAATGAAACATCTATTTTAAATTTAGAGTATTAAATAATAGTGAAGACATATATCAAAATTGGCAATAGGCAGAATTCGAGAAGGAAACTGAACATTCATTGGGAGTAGAGGAAGGGTGAGTTTGCAAGCTAAGAAGAGCACTCATGATGTGTAAACCAAAACAGCATCATACAATAAGGTTTTTATATTTTTCTTCTCTGGGGAATATTGAAGAAAGATGGTTCCAGGGCTCTTGTTACTGTTTTTCTTTTCTTTTCTTTTTTTAAGCTAAAATTTCACTCTAAATGCTAGTGAAATTTCCAGAGTTCCTCTTGGAGGTTTTGACCCAAATGAAGTTAAGTGGTTGTGGCAAAGAGATAAATTAGGCCTATCTACACTAACATTCAAGTCCTTGCTCAAAGCAAGGTCTTAGGATTTGGATTGCAAATGGGCAAACTGAATGGTCCAACTGCACAGGGCAAATACCAAGTATTAATCTGGAAAGTAACGATTCTCAATCTCGGCAGGAGGGTAGTCCTGCCACTGCTTTACTGCATGTCCAAACTCCAGCTACATTGTATATCCCCATCTGAAGTGAGCCCAAGGAAAGGGCAATGTCCTCCTAAATGCTATCTCTTTGGTATGTATTTTCCAAACTGTAAACCATGAAGTGCTATATAAAAGCAAAATAGTATTAGTGCCTCATAAGATAAACATATAGATGATGAATGTATTAAAACTGCATTACGTGTTTACTTTATAAAGGTACTAATACAAGTACTACTAATAACAATTCTTCGGAAATTTGGTGGGAGAAAAGATCACAGAATACATTTGCTGAGAAAAATCATCAGATTTCAATTTTGGAGAAAATAACTAGGAGAAGTCACCGGAGACTTTTGAGGGGAAACCTGAAATCCCTGGTCTATGAACCACCCATTTTAAGCTCCAGTTTATTCAGAACTAGTAATAACCTGTCTCTTGAAACCAAAGGGAGCAGTACAGAAGTTACCTACATTCATGAGCTTCAGCCTTCTGCAGATCTAGTGACTCCACAACCTGAGGCTCATATTTCTATAGAAAGGATAACAGTGAAATCTCATCGTTACTTTGTTTGCTTTGAGGAAATTGGCTATGCCCCCAATTAAATTATACTACAAACTTCTTTCCCATTACCAAAATATAAATACATAACCAGGCACAAGAATGTGGTAAAGGAGGAAAGATGAGTTTTGGCGTCTTAGAACCTTGGGTGTGTATCCCATTTCCACCCCTTAACAAGTTATTTAACCTCTCTAGGTCAAAGTTTTCTAATCTATTAAGTGAAGATAATGGTAGCTATATCACAGGACTGTTTTAAGAATTTTATGTAAAATTCTTGGTGCAGAGAGGTCACTCAATAAATGGTAGCCAAATCACTGTCTGTAGTAAAATGCAGATAAAATATATTTCACCTGGACTGTTGCTCTGTGAGGTAGGTTTGGTGTCCAAGCTACAAAATCCATTAAGCCAAAATAACTTGGTCATTTTGACAATGCATTTTAGAGATATTTTAAAATGACATTTTCCCAAAGTCAAGCTAGCTTATGGCTATATCAAATTGCTGTATTTAAAAGGGAGCTTTATTCAGTTCATAAAATAGTGTATCTAGTTTTGTTCCCCAAATCTAGGATCATAAAGATCTTCCACCAAACAGGATAAGAGTGACATTTAGAAAAACAAATTAAAAAAAAAACTATAGCAGGAAATGAATGTAGGTTATCAGGATGACAGGAAGTCAAAGCAACACGGAGAAGAAATGTGTCCAGCAGATGAAGAAAAATAGAAAGACATGTTACTCCAGAGAGAAGGAGTAAAGAACAATCCCACGCCCTAGAAGCCTGTAGGTTAAAAAGTGATTGAAACTCTGACTCTAAGGTGAGAGGTAAAGAAAGATTCAAGAATACCTATCAGTAGGAAGAAAAGCAGTAAGAGCAAAATTCCTAGGAACCAGACGCATTTAGGAATAAAATCCTTAAAAGTGGTCTGCTCCAAGGTGGTGCTAGCTTCAGAAAATACAAATATTGATGGGTTAAATTAGGACTGGAGAAAATATAAAGCCAAATATGGGCAGCTCTGAGGGAAAAAAAAATAGGCAGCTTGGGACTCAACTGTCAGCACAATTCATTTGTGTTTCACATCCCACTGTTTGTGACATTAACAGAATTTCGAATTTAGCAATGAACTATTTTTGTATTGTGAATATCTGCAGCCATTTTCCATATGTAGCTACCACAGAAACTAGAAATAATAGCCCTATGATCTTTAAAATGCTTCCAATTAATACTATCCAGATTAGGGGTCACCTAAGAGTCTCTCAAGTTAATTCACTTTTTCTATCATTTGAATGGAGTATTTTCCCTGCTCTTTATTTGCATTAAGTTCAAATTATTTGACTATGTTAGTAACAGATCTTTTGGTGGCTTTTGCTTTTATTGTCATTCTTCAAAAGATAGAGTTGGTTTTAGATTTTTTAATTTTATCTTCATTTAACTAAAATAAATAAGGCAGACCTTTTCATAATAGCATTTAAATAGGTAAAATTTACATGTAGCACTTTGATGGTATGTCAAATATTAAGCAAGGCAATTTCAGGTATTAGTATTTATTATATTGGAATGTATATACCAATTCATATGAATCATATATATATATTCTACACATAATAGGCTTATATTTATTGTACACAGGGTTTTTCTATCTTATTGTTGTTATTGCCATTGTCAATAGATATAATTTATCTATCATGCTCGAAGAACTCTTCTAGGCACTACACAAACTTACCATGCAATGAGGCCATTATTGCCCCATTTTCTGTTTAAGGACTTAGCCACAAGAAATAATGTATCCATGATTATGTAATATGCAAATAGTGGAGGGAATAACCGAATACATGGCTGTGCAACTACAAAGTCTACATTCTTTTCACTGTACATTTCTGCCTTTCATACTGAGGCAAGCCTACTATTTTATAAAGTTAACATAATATGTTGTCAAGATTCCACACAAATGAATTTTTCTAATATATTGTTTTTCTACTGTGCAATCTTTCTCTTAAAATCATTTACACTTCTATAGAACATCTACACTGATGTTCATGTGCTTTTTCTTGCAAATTGTAAGTCAATTCAAAATATGTATTTAAGCACCTAACATGTGGCACTGCTAGGCTAGATATTTTTGTTCACTATCATGTTAAAATACAGATCTTGACAATGTAGAAGTCTCTCCTTCCTGAAGATGCCTCATTAGGTCAAGTTATGTTTCTAATCTTTTTCAGTCACTGATGGTATAAAAAATACAGTACTATGTGAAAAACATTAGGGCTTTGGATTTAAAGTTTCTTTAATTAAACAAACCTAGTTAGCCACAAATTGTTGAAACAAAACCTGTAACAGGAAGGGCATTTAAGGCAGATTTAAACATCATTTCTATCTAGAAACAGAAAATTAGTCTGCATAATGTCATTTTATCTCCTGAATTATATTATAATTTTCAGCTATATATTCAGATTCTTAATGTGTGTGGCAAAGATGATATCTCTGTCCCACCCTCAGTAAGAAGTGTGTTTTGAGTTGTTTTGTCAGTAGTGACAATGCAGATGCACTGGACAAAATCTGTTTTCAGCAAGTTTCCTTGGCAATGAAAATAACTGTAATAGTAATAGTAGTCAGCATCATATTAATGACAGCACTTACTGAATACTACACTAGGTGCCAAGAGCTGTGATTCGCACTTTATATGCATTATCTTATTCATTTCTCAAAATATCTTGTGAGGTATATACTGTTAGTAATGCAATTTGACAGAGAAGGACACCAAGACACAGAGAGGCCAAATAACTCGCCCAAGGTCACACAGGCTGAGAAGAAGCAGTCAACGAACCTGACTTTCACACCTCTCTAGGTGAGGGCGGCAGCAGGTGCCATGTTTGTTCCGGAGAACACTCATATATGCTCTCCTAGCTACGCTAACTCCAGGTGGGACCCAGCTGGTTCGTAATACCAAATCTGAAGACAGCCAACAGGAGTTAAAGTTTGAGTTGCTTCTATTCATATTGCCTGCTAATTAAAATGTTCCCTTCTGAGAAGACCGTGGCTGGCTGGCATAACTCTGGAACATAATACGCATTCAAAAAGTTTCATATGAACGTTAACAATGGTTTCTCTCAAGTGCTGAGTTAACCAATGATTTCCAATACTCCCTTTTTTTAAAAAAAAAATATAGGTTGTCTTATTGTCTAGAATATTTTCATCATGGATACATATTAGGTGACACACTGGGGTCATACCTTTGTGATCAGGTGAAAATTAGTTTACTTTAAAAAATATTTTTGTTTTGTTTTACTGTTGCATTGTTAGTCTAAGTTAAAACCTGAATCCCTCTGGGAAACCTTTCCTGTTGCCTATGCTCTGATCTCTTCTAGGACAGTACTGCATCCCTCATAGACCCTTATCAAGGCACATACTATTATTAGTCGTTTGTCATCTTTACTTTGTTTATTTGAAGATTGACCCTAACTCTTAGACCCCAGGGTGTCTGAAGTGCCTAGCATTTAGATCTTAAACAACAAAAACAAAACCCAGGAAACATACACACAAGTAAGCAAAAAGATGGAAAAGAACGGTCTTGCATTTGACCGTGCACACATATTGATCCTTGTAGTGTGCTTGTTTTTCCCCTTATATTTTGTGCAGGTCCCTATGAAAAAAAGCTTCCCACAATAAGCAGAGTCCTGGATTGACTAGTCTGTTCTCCAGTGAAGTCTATAAATGCATCAAGAAATAGGTATTTATACACACATGCACACACACAGATACATGTGTATATATATATATATATATATATGTCATGGAGGGTGCAGCAAGCAATGTTCTTAAAATGAATCATATTATACTTGCATTACTCTACATTTTACATTTAGTAATTTTATTCCCCTTCTAACCCTAATACATTATATACCCTAATATAGATTTCCGAAAAGTAGAAACTTTATTCATCACTCTATCCCTAAAGTTCCTAAAAGAAAGCATGGCACTAAATACATAGCAAATATATGTTGAAGAAAAGGGAAGGAAAAGAAAAAAGATATGGAAGGTCTCACAATATTTCTCATATTGTTCTGGAAATAATAAGAGGGGAGAGTGTCTCCAGTACTTTTCCAGGAAAACATGAATCATCAATGAAACTGCAAGTTCTATCCTGTTCCTCAGACCAGCTACCAGATTCCTTTATGCATAAAATGTCTCTTTTAGCCTGTTGATACCAATTCCTGGTACTAATGACACTTTGGAGCAGGGTACTAGGCAGGATCACTCAAGTTCCTCCATATTTTGCCCTACCTGCCAACAAGGGAGGCTAGGCTCCAGCATTTCCTATAGGTCAGCTGAGGCCTTAGATGAGGCAGTAGAAAAGGACATACAAGTCTTCATAACGTCAGATGCATTTACTTACATATCCCTTTCCTCCTCTCAAAAGGAATCCCAGTATCAAATCACTGATAGAGGACAAAGATGGAATTAGTAGGTCCCCACGACACCTCCCATTTCAGTACTGGGGGATGCAGTCTATTGCTGAGGGGAAGAAGGAGGAACCGACAATGGTTTCTTGCATTTTGCAGCTTCCAAGTTGTACCAGGGTTTATTATATAAAATTTCTATCAAGTATAAATTCATACTGATATAATACAATGGGAATCTTCAGTTTTACTCAAGAGAATATTATGTGCAATTCATACTTATCCTAGCACAGAGAAGATAATATCTTAGTAGTAATAAATTATCCTAGAATATGCATTTTTTCAGACAATGGATGGAGTTGTTCTTTTTCATCTTTGTATCTCTACTACCCAGATGCAACACATGACTTAGCACATAGTAGCTTTCAGTAAATGACAGCTAAAAATTTTAAGAACATCTTCCTGTAATGGTGAGATATGACTTGAAGGGTTCAAACAAATTCAGAATGTTTTTCTAAGCTTGATCTTCCCAGTCTCACAAAAAGGCCATCCATCATCACCTAATATGCCTTAGTGTTTTGGCCTCTGTTATACATAATTAGCTCTCATCAACTATAGAGTGGAAATTCTACCATTTTATACTCATATACTAGAAATTTTAAAGTCACAATCTTGTAAGAGTGGTTTTCCAACTTTAGTGTATGTAACTAACCTGGGTAACTTCCTAAATTGCAGATCCTCAGACTCTAATCTCAGAGCTTCTAATTCAGAAATTCAGGAATAGGGTCCAGGGATCTTCATTTTGACAAACATCCTAGGTAATTCTGATACAGGTGGTCCTTGGACTACATACTATGGATTGTGCTACAGAGGAATTGTGGGAAAAAAAAAAACAAAAACTTTATGCTTTACTTTTTCAATATGGAGAAAAGACAGACCTATTCAATGTGACTTAACCATCAAAATTGCCATGAAAAGACCAGGTAGTTTGCTAAGACTTTTGAAAATGAACCAAGGAAGGACGCAAAGGCAAGAAACATTCAATTTAAGCCAGAAAAGGTTCTTTTTAAAACTTCACAAAGACTGACAGTGTGCTTCAAGTAAAAGTAGGAAAAAAATGGCAGGAGTACAGCAACATTTCAATAACAATTTAGGGAAGCAGAGTTGATTCAAGAGGTTTATTTGATAAAATGTGTTTTAATGGCTATTATAAAAGTGGATGCCTTCTAAATTTTTGATTTTTTGTTAAACTATGTATGTATACATATATTTATATGAGATAATTATTAAAATTTCTCCTGAAATCCGTATTTTCCATAAAACCTTGGTCTTGCCAACATAACTGCACTAATTGAAGCTTCCCCTTCCTCCTCCCAAGAAACTTCTCGCCTGGGATTGAAAAGAGATTACTATAGTCTATTCCTCTACACGTGCCTCACAAAAGTGTAACTGCTGATTCTGTCCTGACCTCTAGGTCTCTGTAGCCTATAATTATTTTCAGTGTAAGCTCCATTAGGACTGAGTTCTCTAAATATTCAGAGTCTGTCATTCTTCAAGAACCTTAGTAATGAATGATGGAGATTTTTAAATTATTCTTATGAGTGTTATAAATTGCATAACTTGCCATGGTTTTCTCTTTGACTTGACTGCATGCAAATTTAAAGGAAAATGTATAGCACTTCATCGAATGTAGTTTGTGTACCAACTTCACTCTTGACTCTATATCTTTGCCCTTGTTTATTGTTTCTTTTCTTGTTTTTGCCTTTCTTATCTACTTTTACTTCATGTATTTCACTGTATTACTTGCATCTTTTCCTTTCTCAGTCATTTTAATTCCCTTTTTGGAACTGAATGGTAGAAATATATGAGAAAAACAAAACAAAGAGTATATGTGTCTCTGTGCGTATTTATATATATGTGTGTGTGTGAAAGTTGATCAGTTGTGTCCAACTCTTTGTGACCCTATGGACTGCAGCCTGCCAGGCTCCTCTGTCCATGGAATTCTCCAGACCAGAATACTGGGGTGAGTAGCCATTACCTTCTCCACGGGATCTTCCCAACCCAGGAATCAAACCGGGGTCTCCTCCATTGTAGGCAGATTCTTTACTAACTGAGCTATCAGGGAAGCCCATATATATATAAAACTCACCTAAAATATAAAATAAAAACTAGCCTTTTGAAATAATGGAAATATTTTATAGTCTTTGGGCTAATAAATTCATTTGATTATTTGTAGGACTGTAATATAGAGAGGCATAAAATTAAAATTACTACTATGAGAATATCCATGTGAATTTGAACATAGGTATTTTTGGCACCAGATCATTAATTTTGACATCCTTCAGTTTTGAAAGCCAACTATAGCTGTGTTAAAATCTGTGTGTTCAGTCTTTTAGACTGACTGTATTAAAAAAAAAACAACAAGAAACAACCAATTCCTAGGTTTAATCAGCCTAACAAGGTGTGTAATTTATGTTTTTTATTTTTAAAATTATAAATGAATGCACAGAAATATATATGAATAATTATTTACTTATATGACTCTTCCATACATATATATGTATATATCTTAAAATCTTCAATGAAACTCTTTAGTCCTCTGCCTCCAGTGTTACTTTCTTAAATAATTTTCATTAAGCAACAAACAGTGATAAGTCATTTCAACAATGAAAGCCTCTATTCAAAATGGGTTTAGTCTATTTTCTGTATTTCTTCTGATAATGATCCAGCTAGTCTCAGACTGATCCTAGTAACAACTCAGGTAAGTTAGAAGAACTCTAATTGGGCACTGGACATCTTAACAGTGACACTCATCTTAATTTGTCCTTATCTAACCACTTTGGGCTGAAATATTATTGTGTTGAGACACAAATATGATTTTTGTTATATTAATTTCTGGATCTCATATCCTTTCAGATATCAAAAGAATATAGCACCATGCAGGAATAATGCCAAGTTGCCCTTGTTTTCTTTAATCCCCCCCTACCATCATGGGCACCAACAGTTGATTGATACTTGGAATACATCACAGTTGGATTACAGATATGCTCTTTAGTTTGACCTCTACTTGTCTCTTGAAACTCATTTGTAGACAGTCCAGAAGCTAGCAGCTGGATTTCATTTTTATTCTAGCGGTCACCATTTTATGTTTCCTCAGTTCACTGTGAGTTTCACTATTGATAAGTCAATCCAAAACTCTAAGAGGCATTTAAATGGAGGGAGTTAAATCAGAGCAAAAATATCACCATTAACTTGCCATAGGTTCATGTCACTCAACTACATTTTGCCATTGACTCCCCATACATCAAAATGGTGTAATGATACAATTCTCTCACAGAAGAACTAATGAAATACTTAGCAAAAGTAAGTGGTTACAAAGCACTTTTTAAAACAAAAGTGCTGTATTTTTTTTTTAAATCTTGTACAGAACTCTGGTTCAGTTTCGGAGCCTTTCCAAGTCCTCATAATTCTGTGGTATTCATAATAAAGCAGGCAGATGGTTTAGTCTCTGAACATATGCTTTAAATGTGCCCTTTGCTATTTGAAAATAATGGACCAAACTGTGCCCTCATATAGTCACAAGAAACTTTAAGGGGGCTGCCTCTTGAAATTTGAGGATAGAATGTTATCCAGTGGGAATTAAACCTTTAAAAAATACACTTTCTAAACTTTCTTCTGAGCTCTATTCTACATATTAAGAGAAGTCATTTTCTAATAAAATAGATATAGTAAGGAAAAATTGTAGCCAGTACAATATTGCATGGTTCAGGAATAGATTAGAAGGTAAAATAAGTTAAATATTTACATTTTAAAATTCTGATTATCTAAAAACTTATGCTAGTTATCTGATTTAATTTTTGAGTGATTACCAGACTTTCCACTTTTATTACTATTATTACTATTATTCTTACTGTCTTGAAGATGTTTTATTGTTAAAGCACTTTGCAATTATTAATTACTTAATTTAGTTTAAATTATGTTTATGCCTTTGTTTTAAATCCATGTTATTCATAGTTATTACAATTCTCAAATGCTATTTCGCCAGCCAGTTACTCTCATTTCAAAAACAGTTTGTTGTCGATGAAAGCACATATTCCAGGTTTTCACAGAATATGAAATTCAGTGGATATATGTGTTTTGATAATATTGTTCACTTAACCCAGCTGTATTAGCAATACATCTCTGTTTCTTAATGTCAGTATTTTATACATAAAACGAGCCTTCATTTCCACACTCATGCTTTTATGTATTTAAATGTCTTTTGAAAAAGTCTCTAACCTAGTCTCACTTATCTTAAAATGTCCACAAAACTCAGTAGTCTGATTAACACTTCAGATAAAAAGACCACACAGTTGACAATAAGGACACTCTGGTTATTACAGAAGCCTGAAGTTTAAGTAACTATTCCGGAACTGTAATGTCCTTTTAGAAATTCTGAACAAGGACTAGCTTGGTGCTAATGTAAAACAGAGTTTACTTTGAAAAGTAAAAGCAATAGTTGTACCCAAACATGTTTGGGATGCTCTTAAGACAGATCATAATGAATAATATTGAGAATAACTGAAGAGTCTTAAATCAAGTGATAGTTTTATACAAATATCCACAAATATCTGAGCAAAGTTTAAAACTATTATTGGGGCAAAGCATTAACATACTCTTCTGCTGATAAAGGCACAAAGTAACTCTGAGAAACCTCCCTCCTTCTTATTTCTCTAACTTTCACAATAAATCCAACACTGAAACTAAACTCTCAGTCAGTGCAGAAATACGCCGAGCAGTATTTCAATAAACAACAAATTGATTTTTAAAAACCCACCAGATTACACATTTCCCCCATTTTCCCCTTGCTTCCCCTTGTTGTTTCACTTTCCACGCACACATAATCGCACTTACCTGCACAAGTCTGAAACATCAGTCTAGGTAATTTTTTTGAAATGTACTCTGTACCGATGCATTTTTCTGTGTTTCTTTCTAACCCTCGGGAATGTTAAGAATTTAGGAAGAGAGCCACAGCTTAAGAGAGCAATTATTTGCCAGTAAATACTCAATTTGCTTGTCCTGTGATTTTTCTTCTAACTTGCATATTCAATAATCCGTCCCTGACTGCGTCACAAGCACAAAAAGTCTTTTCTCTAGAGGAGAACACTTTCGCCAATCAACCTTCAGCCATGCCAGGGCACAGCTCGTCAGGGTGATTTGTTAGCTTTAATTAATAATTCCTCACGCTGGCCATTTTAACAAATAACGCAGTGAGCCTGGGACGCTAGATGGCTATGATTCAGGCCGATAAAACTACAGTGGAAAGAGGTGGGGAGGGTGTGTGTGTGTGGGGAATTCAGACGCCGTTTATAAACACCTCTAATCATACTCTTTCGGTTTACAATATAGAGGACATCTCCGCTGAATTACCACGTTATGTCCACCAATTTGTATTCAGATGGGAGCCATATGTTCCTCCACTTTATCTGCTAAGGCCCTCTCAGTGCCAACACAGTCATCGGGCAGACAACATTTACAAAAGAGGTCTCTAGCCTCCAGATTGCAAAAGTTTACTGCAGGGTGAAGTTGAGAAATCAGACATATACAGCACTTCTCAGTGAGCTTGTGTAACAGTCTAAAAACACAGAGGTAAGAATTATTGAATGTCAGATTTGCTGTCCCCCCGGCTGCCTGATACTGGGCATTTCATTTAGTCTTTTTTTTTTTTAATCTCATACCTCAAAACAGTTAACAATAATGGCTGACTTATTCATGCATTCCACAAACATTTATTGAGTCCTAACAATATGCCAAGCACTGTATTAAATGCTGAGAACTTTTTTGAAAGTAAGATTTTTATTTTTCTAGTTAAATGAAACAATCCATGGATTTATTATGTAACATACAGATAACGTGCTTGACCAAAGCTACCAAACAGGCAATGTGTGAATGAAACTAAGGATTCAAAATACTGTATGGTCCAGTCAAACAATCAATACTTGACAGCACACTTGTGTCCATGACAAAAATGATGCTCAAAGTAAAAACAAAGAATAAGAAAAGGTAAAAAAAAAAAGAATTTTTTCAAAGATTAGAAAATTTCCCTCAAAGTGACCAGAACATTCAGAGATATATCAATCTGTTTATAAGGAATGTTAAAAGGTTCATAAGCATTTGAAGAATATGCAAAGATATAGGACATTCTACTCATGCCCTGATCTAATATATGTGTGTATGTGTGTGACTGAAAGTTCATCAATTTATTGGATATATATTTATTGAGCACCCTACTCAATTCTAGGAACTGAATAATACTATGTTTTGAGAGATAAATAAAACACAGTTTTTGTCTTCAAGAAGCTCACAATTTAGCCACCAGACTCAAAAAGGGAAAATCTAAACATAAAACTACAATACAATATAGCAGAAGGAATGACATAAATATGTATAAATGTATGAGGCAGGGCTTCTAGAAATGATCCATAGACTGTTTCGAAAGGTAGAGGAGTAATATCATTGGTAAAGGAATATTTGAAGCAGAGCAAACCTTTGAACCCTTTCTAAAACTTTCATTAGAATTAGATTACCAGTTATTTATAAACTATGATATTCAAAGCATGATAAAGTCAGGTACATAATCATAAAACATTTCAGGATTTTAAAATCAATTTCTTAAGAAAAAAGATTCCCTATATTGTAATATCTTGACATCATCAGAAAAGTAAGCAGTGCCTCCATGCTGCTGCTGCTAAGTCGCTTCAGTCATGTCCGACTCTGTACGACCCCATAGACGGCAGCCCACCAGGCTCCCCCGTCCCTGGGATTCTCCAGGCAAGAACACTGGAGTGGGTTGCCATTTCCTTCTCTGATGCATGAAAGTGAAAAGTGAAAGTGAAGTAGCTCAGTCGTGTCCGACTCTTAGTGACCCCATGGACTGCAGCCTACCAGGCTCCTCTGTCCATGAGATTTTCCAGGCAAGAGTACTGGAGTGGGGTGCCATTGCCTTCTCCGAGTGCCTCCATAACTGGTACAAATAGTGACTGTGTATGTCATTCTTACTTTCAGTGTATTTCAGTTGTCTTACGCAGATAGGAAGCATTCCCAGCATATACTGACTCTGTTTTTTCCAGCCACTTCTCTACTTTTACTATGTACAAACTTACATACAATTTCTGTTTTCATTGCACCATAAGAGAAATAATATCTGTATGGCTAATAAAGGAGGGGGAAAACCTATTTCCATTTAGTGGTCACACCTATAACTCTAACCAGAGAGTTTATGCTATACAGTACTAAGGCAGAAGATGTTGAAGAAAAGAAATGATACCCCAATACCGAAAAAGCTCTTTCAGAGCTAGGACATGCTCCTGAAAATTGCATAGAGTTCTTAATGACATTAAACACTTTGTTTTATACTAAACTCAATAGTGAGACAGCCACCAGCATATCGTATTTACCATAAATCATTAACAGCTAGCCAATTTGGAGAACTGATGTAATTTATTAATTTATTCAGTACATATGTATGGAAATCCTGATATCTACCAAGTGCTTACCAGTTATTGTTTGATTTTTATTTCTGCAATAATTAAATATAATAAGTTTACCATTTATTGAGTGCTTACTCTATGCTAGGAACTGATCTAAGGACTTTACATATATTATCTCATTTAATCCTCACAATATAATGAAGTAGGTACTATTACCATCTCCATTTAATAGGTTATGAAACTCACAAGTGGTGAATCTGGATATGCATTATGTGGATTCATTCTAAATAATGAGACCAGTGCCACTAATACCCACGCACCATCAGTTTCAGTACTTGATAGTTACTTGGTCACATATAATATGTATATCATTACTTTTAATTTAGAAAAATTATGATAGTTTTGAGGTTAGTTTGAGAATTAAGCTAAACCCCTATATTTAATGAGAGACATGTCTCAAAATAAGACTGGAAAATAATAATTTATTGTACCAATAGGCTAGCACTGGGAGACAAACTGACAGCTAGCTTGAGTTGGCATGTTTTAGATGATGGAAACTAGCATTACATCACATGCTATGACAGCTCCCTTCTCCCTTATTAGAACTTCTTAGAATCTCAGAAGGTAATTCAGAATCTTTTACACCTTTACAAGAAGAATGAGATAATGGTCTAAAAAGTGAGAGGAAGACTTTGAGTCAGAAAGGCTTAGGTTTGAATCCTAGCTCGGCCACTTACTAGGTGTATGCCATCTATCAAATTAATTAGGTTCTTTGAGGCTCAAATCTCTTATCTCTAAAATGGTTTGTTGTGAAAATTAAAGGAGATAATGTACCTAGGATTAAAAAACATAGAAATAAAAAGCCCCGAATAGGTGTACAATGTGGTATTTGAAGTGTTCAGAGCTACAGCTTATCACATACAACTAAAGTTTACTGTTTTGGAATCAAATGACACATGTAATATCTAAGTCTGCCTTAGACAATACATGTAAATAAGACTTAGCTAAAGCAAAGTGGACTTGGTAGTCTGGTGGAAATCCCTTTGAGAATGTTAATAATATAGCTGAAATGGTGGTGCTTAAGAAAACAAAAAAGTGAAGTGAAAGTCTCTCAGTTGTGTCTGACTCTTTGTGACCCCATGGACCATACAGTCCATGGAATTCTCCAGGCCAGAATACTGAAGTGGGCAGCTGTTCCCTTCTCCAGGGGATCTTCCCAATACAGGGATCAAACCCAGGTCTTCTGCATTGAAGATGGATTCTTTACCAGCTGAGCTGCCAGAGAAAAGCTGACCCACAAAATAGAGATAGATAACACAACAATTTACCAGGTAATTATAGAACAAAAAAAACTTAATTTTCCAAGTGATGAATACAGTGCTACATTTTTATTTCATGGAGATGTAAAAACTTATTTGGGACTCACTGGGGAGAGTACAGAACTTAGCACAGTCATAAGCTGTCCTCTGACTAACCCAATGCCACTGTTTACTAACTACAGTTAACTACCAGCATTCTCCAACTCCAGGCACCCTGATGCCCTTTCCACATACTTTCTTCTCACTTGACCTTGATTTAGTCCAACCATCTCCAGTATTGTATAGCTTTAGTGAGCTAAAGTGTAGAGTAAATATTAACGGAACACACATTTACTGATGGTGATGAAGCTGGTCGTAGGTGAAATGGGGTATTATTTCACAGAAGGGGTCATTGGAGGGGCTTCAAGAAGGCTCTTCTCATTTACTTGAATGGGTAAGTAACATTTCTCCTTTGAGGATTCCTTTGGGATAAGCAACTGCCTAGATCTTCTATTATTGATTCTTATTCGATGGCCTCTAGCTGAGATCATCAGATGGGGAAATCAGCAGATCAATTAAGTATAGGAGCTTTCTGAGCCACACTAACCTGAGTGAGCTATCCTGAGTCAGAGCTTTCTGGAATCTGTTTATTTCTCAGCTGGAACTCCTAATTGGTAGAACATAGAAGCACAGAAGGGGCTTCCCTGGTGGCTCAGATGGGAATGAATCCGTCTGCAATGCAGGAGACCAGGGTTCCATCCCTGGGTCAGGAAAATCCCCTGGAGGCGGACATGGCAACCCACTCCAGTATTGTTGGCTGGAGAATCCCTGACATAGGAGCCTGGTGGGTTACAGTCCATGTGGTTGCAAACAGACACGACTGAGCAACTAACTCTCTCTCTCTCTCTCACACACACACAGAAGCATGGAAGATGACTACTTCATGTACTCTTTCCTGGATAATAGGTTTGATAACAACAATTTAGTAAAATTCTGGCCACATTGGATCTCTACTGCCTAATTCTCCAGCCTTACTTAGGGAATATCAATCTTCTGGTTAAAAATGATGACAAGCAGACATTATCTGGGAAACATTGAAGGCGGGAGGAGAAGGGGAATGACAGAGGAGGAGATGGTTGGATGGCATCACCAACTCAATGGACATGAGTCTGACTAAACTCTGGGAGTTGGTGATGGACAGGGAGGTCTGGCATGATGCAGTCCATGGGGTCACAAAGAGTCAGACATGTCTGAGCAACTGAAATGAACTGAGACATTATTATAGAAACATCTCAAAACTGATACTATTTTGTATATTTGTATATCATTTTCCCAAATAAATTCCATATACTTTATGGTTTCCAAACATATTCTTTTTTATATATGCACATAAATACCTAATATCTAACTGCTTTACTAAGTGATAACAGAGGGGAAAGGTGATTTAATTCCAGTTTCAAATTTAGAATTCTGTTGAAACAAGAATTTTAGAAATATTCATAAACTGTTAAGTGGTAGTCAATATATTTGGCTGTGTTAGGTTGAGATTAAAACTTTAAATTGCTCAAAAGGTCCTTGTCACTTGAGGCATTACTTTTTCAATGAAAGCCTTCAACCTTCACAAGTGTGAAAATTGGGATTCCCTGAAGGAGAAAAATATTTGTCAGAAAACTTGTCATGACTAGTTCACAGAGGGAAGGAGTCCAAGATCTTATCAGCTTTCCAGTGACCTCGCTATGTGATTTGCTACAAGTCATTTAATATTCCCTTGCATGTCAATTTCCTTCTCTTTATCTATCATACAAAAATATTATCATGATAATGTGGAGAAAATATTTTGAACATCTCATAGAGCATATGCAAAAGCCCTATATCTCAGAGTATCCAAATGATACTACCAGTATCAAGTGGAGAGAAGGACATCAACACCTAAATCATCTTAAATAACCTATTTAGTATCTCAGCTTTTTGCTTTTTTATGCTATAAAATGAGCATAGTCATGTTTACACTTTTATCAAATAATATATTAGAATAAACTTGCATAATCTATGAAAACTTTTCAACAAAATTTCATATCATGTAAAAAAAGTGACCAATATAATCAAGTCACCAAAACTGATTTTCAAGTATTTTAGAGGAATTGATTTTAAAATATCAAGGCATAAGATGAAGTAAATATTTCTAAGCATATTCATATATTTATTAAGGAAGACTCTTTCTAAGATGGGAAGCAATATTGCCTTTTATTTGAATGGCTGGCTGCGTTCTGGGATGGATCTAAGATCTTAGTAACAAGAAAGCCGAATCAGGGAAAGTAGTTTTTAGCAGACTGTTGAATGATACATAAAGTAAAATATATTCACCAATAGGTCGCAGAAATCTTATACAAGCTTTTAGAACAAGAACTGCTTAAGCAGCTTTTTGTATCTGGCAAAGTCATGTCCCTGCACTGTCCTCTCACAACCTCCTCCCACTTCTCATTTTTTGTTCTATAAGGCCAGGTGGGAGTAATGACAAAAGGGTGGGGCAAAACAAACAGAGGCAGCCACGGTGGCAGGAGCCACTCCAAAGATCAAACAGCCACTTTGGCTCTGGCTGCCAGAATTGGAACCACAGTGGGTGGCTCATCAGCACGATGCCCTGAGAACCACATGGGCCACTCCTGTTTGGTCAGCACCTGGGGGTACAGGCCCCTCATCCTGCAGGTAGAACTGCCTGCTAAGAACTGAGTGTGCACCTTTCCTTACCCACTCACAGCATTGGATTTCAACACAATTCTGAACTTCCATGATGTTTGCTGAAAAACCTCAGTGTTATAGACACTGTACAAAAGCATAATTCTGTTCTACTAATTTCATATCTATGACTAATTTTAGTACGGGGAACTCAGATTTTCCTATACTAATGGGCAGATTCTTGGCTAAGTGGTAGACAAGATAATTCAATATCTAATATTTTAATCAATATATTGCTTTAACTTTAATATCTTCCTTGAAAAAAATAATACATTAATACTTCTAGTTACCCAGCCATCTCATATTCACCTATAAGTATATCATGATTTAACATGGTCAATAACCCAGATAAAAGAAAATACAGAGTCCTTAAGAAAACTAAAACAAACAAAGATGTCATAAAGCACACACAATTGTTCAAACTTATCTTTATTCATCAGTAAATCTTTAACTTGGAACCTATATATTCTTCCTTAATACCCAGTAGCATCAGTTATGCTGATCTTTCGGGGTCTTTCACTCATGTTACATGGAGAGATGGGTTACTTCCAGAAGAAAGCACAATGGGAACTGTAAGAATGTGCCTTAGAATGAAGAAGAAACAGAGGAGGTGAGGGACGAAGTATTCAAGGTTAAGAACTATGTACAGTTTGCAAACATACATATAATTGTGTCCAACAGATATCAAAGTGATAGAGCTCTACACAGAAATATTTACATTTGCTCTGGTTTGAACTATATTCCCTCAAAATTCATATGTTAAAGTTCTAACCCCCAATAATTCAGAATGTGAATTTATTAGAAATAAGGTCATTATAGATATAATTAACTAAGATGAGGTCATACTGGAGTAGACTGGAACCCTAATCCAATTTGATTGATGTCTTTATAAAGGGGGATTTTGGACACAGACGTGAACATGGGGAGAACAGTACCTGAGGATGATGGCAGAGATGAGAGAGATGCAAGTCAAAGAACACCAAAGATTGCCAGCAAACAATCAGAAGTTAGGAAAGAGGCATGGTACGGATTTCTTCTCAGAACCCTCAGAAAAAATCAACTCTGCTGATTTTACTCAACAGATCTCTGACACTTTAGTTGTTTAAGGCATCCCGTTTGCACCACTTTGTTACAGCCCTAGGAAACCATTACAGTGATAATGATCACAGAATCACTATGCAAAGGTTAACTCATGTTTGCAACACTTTGAGAAGGTTGAAAAATATAAGATTCACTTCAGAAAAAGTGTCATTGATATGCTTTAAGTAAACAAACTCTTTCATGTTTGATGACCAACATACATGAAACATACAGTTTTCAATTTCTGCTAACGCACTGAGATATTGCCACCTTTGCTAACAAGACAAAGTGGTAAGTGCTCTACAGAGGACATTAAAGAGTCCCCAACCCCGAAAAGAAGCATTTTGATTAACAAGGCAGATAAATTTGAATTTATTTTTGTTATTACATAGCCTGTGAGTTTGGGATGGTTACCAAGAGGAATTATTGGTAGAGAAGAGGCTGGCTACACAGAAGAGATCAATTAAGAAATGCGTTTTGAGTCTGGGTCAAAACTAGGAGACATTTGTCCAGATGAGAAGTTACAGATAATTTTAAGTATGAGGAATACAGGGGCAAAGTAAGAAGACTGAGGCAAAGCAAGAGAAAGAAGGAAGGGGTGGAACGATAGTGGAGGAAAATGAGAGGAAGTAGCTGGTATTGAGAACAAAACAATCTGAACTAGGCAGAGAAAATGATAAAAAGTCTTATAGATGTTAAGAAAGACAAGAGAAGGTAGCATTCCTGTGTTCTGAACAAAGAGTTAAAAACATCTAGTGTAAGAATTACGCTCTCTTTAAAACTAGTGCTGTGAATGCTTTTGTGTGAAAAAGAAAAGACTGTAGTTTTATTTTTCTTTAAAGATTCAATAGTGGAATGGAAACTTTTTTTCCTTTAAGTGTAAGCTAAGCAGTTATGGCAGGTAGGTCAAGGAAGAAATACTTCATGGAACAGGAAGCCATAACTTTATACAATGTGTTCTCTGGAGAAGTTACAAAAAAAGTACAAAATAGTTCCACAAGTTTGTTTGTTTTGTTAAGTAGCTTTAAAATCCTACCTCTCCTAATTGTTCTTAACATTTTATTCAGCCAATTATCAACTTAATCTAGGGAAAGAAAAATCAACTTGACTTTTTGACAGCCAAGCCAATCCAACTGGAAAATTCTAATCCTACAAGAATAGGGCACAAGGAAAACTCTGCCTAGCAACATTTTCAATTGTCAACAAAAATTCATGATATTATAATCATCTTTTTCTTCCTTCCCCAAACTCATTTCCTCTAAAGAAATTAATGATGGTACAATGAGATTATTGGGTAAAATGAAAAAGTGAAGAGAGTCATTCAGTCTTTAAGGTAATAGGACGTTCTTGTTAGAGAAGGTCAAACTATAATCTTTTTATATCCTTCATAGAAGCTAGAGATGGCCTTGTCCATGTCTCTAAAATAACTCAGTTGTATCACTAAATAGAAGCATTACAGTTTAATTTCATCTATTTTCTATGTTAAATAACTCACAAATCAATTTATTTGTTGTATCTATTCATTGAGGGAAATTTCAGCTTAGATGATGACATTCAAGTAGGGAGCTAAAATGTTAAAAATCAAAGATTAAAAAAAAACACAGGTATTTCTTTTTCTTTCTATTGATTTCTAAATTAGTTCTGCTATAGAAATGCCTTCTGCTAAGCACTACAGCTTCTGCTGGATGGGAAATAACGCTCTCAAAACTGAAATAGTAGTAAAATGAATACATTCACATCAATGGAAAAGAGAAGGGAATGAGGAAAGGGATACTGCTACAGCATTAAAAAATACATTTTTGACCCTAACTCAAAATAATGCTTGTTTTAACCTTTCTCCTCTGAAGAGGAGTAATCGAATAAAGAAAGAAAAAGGAAAAGGAAGGAAGGAGGAAGAGAAGGAGGGAAGGAAAAGAAGAAAACAATGGAGTGATTAAGCATAAGAGCCATAAAGTAAGAAGTTGAGATGGAGAAGGAAATGGCAACCCACTCCAGTATTCTTGCCTGGAACAGAGGAGCCTGGCAGGCTACGGTCCATGGGGTCACAAGAGTCAGACATGACTTAGCGACTACACCACCACCACCACCACCAAGAAGGTTAGAAAGTAGGAAAGAAGGAGAGAAAAAGAGAAAACCGTTATAGAGGTACTTCTCACTGGCTGGCCCTCTAACCTTTTTTAATCTACTATCTACTCCAACTCTAATGTTTCAGACACAACAGGGATCATTGAAAGGGAGTGGGGAAGGAAAATTACTCCCTTTAATTGATGCTCATTTAGGTACCAATATCTGCAGTTTAGTAGCTCCTAGTACTTTTAAGCTCATGTACCTGCTAAAATTCATGAATCCCTCCAAGGAGGAAAGAAAGTGCATGTCTCCCAAGACATATAAAGTACGTGTTGCATACTTTTAACAATACACACACACACACACATAGGAAGCATATTTTTATGCATTCTCAAAAGGATCATATAAACTTTAAACTGATTCTTGTACTCTCTAACCATTCATTAGCTCAGTGTAAAGAACTTTTGGCTCTAGAATCTGAATGAAGGCAAAATAAATAGAAGAGGGTAGGGACTTGGAGAAGGGGAAATGGGATATAAAACAAACAAATAACAAACACTTACGTAAAAAATATGTTTGTTTCCAAACCAACCCTTAAGCTTCTGACTCTTTTCATTGGAACTTAAGACTGATGAACTATTTAATTAACAAAAATATACAGTAAGATGTATGATATTTTAGTGATTCTGCATGTTTTAAACATTCTTCCCTGTTAATTGTCTTTGATAGTGCACTGACATCTAATACTGTCCTGATTTTTAATATTCACTCTAATAATAACAATAATATTGAAAAGCAATGCTACTTAATATTGTGGATATCAACTTATAGGATTCTTAAGAAATGACATGAAGACTTGGTCATAGATGTGTAAAAAATCAAATAAGAATAATAAACTTTTCATCTATTGTCGTTCAACATTTTAACTAGGCTGCATATGTTTGAGGACACAGCTCATGCCTTAGCTATAATAATGAAAATTATTTATATTCATTTAAAAATAATTTTTTCATAGTATTTCACAACCCTTAAATGCCTTGAGGTATCTTTATTTCATCTGATTTGGATTTCAATTCTGTTAAGTAAATGGAAGAGATATTATCTTCATTCTACAATGAAAAAACAGGCTCTACGTGATTAACATGCTTAATATACCTAACAGGTCGCAAAGCAAAGTTGAGAATTCAGGAACTTTGATAACTTATGCAGTAATTTTTTCTGCTATCCTATACTGCACTCAAAAAATGTTCATTACACATAACTTACTCAGGCATTTATGTTGTCTTACTTTAGAAATGAGGATGACGCTATATAACCTCACTAGGTCCATATACAAGACATTTATTTCCCATGCTGGGATTTTGTGGATGACATACAGTGAAACAGAAAATATTAGCTATTTTATAGGTGCACAGATATATACTTAAATGTCAGTGCACATGTTGTGGATCGTTTCTATAAATGGGTACATGTATGCCCACGCATATACATGGGTGTGTGGGAATTAAAGGTGTGCTTACTCAACCCATTAGAAAACAATATTGTAAAGTTAAGCTTGCACTTTCTACTATTAATCTTGCATTTGGTAGTGGGTGGCACATGTTCACAAATAATTTACAAATCAAATCAACATAAATACATGAATGGCATAGCAGGGAATACTTTGAGAAAAAATATAAATACACATATATCTATCTTCAACTATCCTTCCTATTAGTCAATAAAACTGATTATTTAGATTTATTAAATAAGAGGTAAAAACTGACTTAAAAATATACTAGTATATTTTTAATCTTCTCTTATAATTAGAATCCAAAATTTACTTGTTAAAGTTTTACAATTTGAGTGGCCTTATATTCCCTGTTTTCATTTGGGAAATTAGTCTTTTAGCTGGGAAATCCTCCTTTCTATTTTTTAATTTTAATTTGAGATAGATGGTCATATTTTAAAACAATAAGATGGTAGATTGCTAGGATGAGTTAATTTATTCCTCGAAGAAGCGTTAGTGGCTCAGCTGTGCCGACTCTTTGCGATCCCATGGACTGTAGCCCACCAGGCTCCTCTGTTCATGGGATTTTCCAGGCAAGGATATTGGAGTGGGTTGCCATTTCCTTCTCCTTCCTTGAAAAAAGGGTATAACAACTTACAATCTAGTGGATTTACCTGTTTTTAATCTCTTAATGTCCAAAGCAAGACTTATATCCCAGATATCATAACCCAACTTGAGAAAAATTATGAAATATAGATGAAATTTGTCCCCAGTTTCTATTCCTTATCATCCTTTGACCTGTTTCCTTTTGACCTTCTTACGCTTCCTTCACGAAATTAAAAGACACTTACTCCTTGGAAGGAAAGTTATGACCAACCTAGATAGCATATTCAAAAGCAGAGACATTACTTTGCCAACAAAGGTCCATCTAGTCAAGGCTATGGTTTTTCCTGTGGTCATGTATGGATGTGAGAGTTGGACTGTGAAGAAAGCTGAGTGCCGAAGAATTGATGCTTTTGAACTGTGGTGTTGGAGAAGACTCTTGAGAGTCCCTTGGACTGCAAGGAGATCCAACCAGTCCATTCTGAAGGAGATCAGCCCTGGGATTTCTTTGAAAGGAATGATGCTAAAGCTGAAACTCCAGTACTTTGGCCACCTCATGTGAAGAGCTGACCCATTGGAAAAGACTCTGATGCTGGGAGGGATTGGGGGCAGGAGGAGAAGGGGATGACAGAGGATGAGATGGCTGGATGGCATCACTGACTTGATGAACATGAGTTTGGGTGAACTCCCGGAGTTGCTGATGGACTTGGAGGCATGGCGTGCTGCAATTCACAGGGTTGCAAAGAGTCGGACATGACTGAGTGACTGAACTGAACTGGACTGAACTGAACTGAACTGAACTGAACGCTTCCTTCAGTCTTATTAAAAAATTTATTTCTGGTCCCTTTTCCCCGGGATGCTATAAATTCTACTTTATTTTCAGCTGTAATCTGCTGTCTTGATTCAACTCAGATTCCTCCTACCACATCTTTAGCCTACCTTGCCAATCCCTCCATTGGAACACTGCCATGTATCTGACCAATTTCACTTTGCCTTATGTCATGCCTAAACTCACCAAATCTTAGATGCCAGTGAGAGACTTAAGATTTTCCTATTTCTTAGCAAGTTATAACTGCATTTATCTCAGCCCTCCATGTAAACCAACTCTATTAATATGTTAGGAATCCCATTTCAGGTTCATTCAATTTTGGCTTACTTTCCTTCCCCGGTTGGGCTACCACTATGGTTCTAGCACGTTCTGAGGTGTATAAAAGGTTGTCAGTAAACAAATAAACCATAAAACTGAAATGTCACCTGAAACCTGAAAACTTCCAGTCTAGCTCAGGCTCTAATGACCAACATGGCTTTTCATGTGCTCTAGTTGTTTTATTTATCAAGTGAGAAAGAAGTACTCTTTACCATGAGACATATGAGGATAAATGTTTAAGTTGTTTTCAGGAGGAAACCTACAATAGATTCTGTAAGTATCACACAGCTTTTCCTTCTGCTTCTAGAGCCAAAAGGAAAAAAAAAAAAAGAATACTCAGAGTACTCCAAAATAAATATTGGAAGTAATCCTTTATTCTAGAATTCATCTAGAATGTAGTAGACAAAACAATTATACCCCAAAGTATCCACTCTCAAAAACCTAGAAACTTGAGTACATGGCAAAATGTTACATGGGAAAAGGAACTTTGCTGATAAAGTTAAGATTATGGACCTTAAAATAGAGAGATATCCAGAAAAACATCTACACTGCTCTATTGACTATGCCAAAGCCTTTGACTGAGTGGATCACAATAAACTGTGGAAAATTCTTAAAGAGATGGGAATACCAGACCATCTGACCTGACTCCTAAGAAATCTGTATGCAGGTCAGGAAGCAACAGTTAGAACTGGACATGGAACAACAGACTGGTTCCAAATAGGGAAAGGAGTATGTCAAGGCTGTATATTGTCACCCTGCTTATTTAACTTATATGCAGAGTACATCATGAGGTATGCTGAGCTGGATGAAGCACAAGCTGGAATCAAGATTGCTGGGAGAAATATCAATAACCTCAGATATGCAGATGACACCACATTTATGGCAGAAAGCAAAGAACTAAAGAGCCTCTTGATGAAAGTGAAAGAGGAGAGTGAAAAAGTTGGCTTAAAGCTCAAATTCAGAAAACTAAGATCATGGCATCTGGCCCTATCATTTCATGGCAAATAGATGGGGAAACAGTAGAAACAGTGATAGACTTTATTTCTGAGGGCTCCAAAATCAGTGCAGATGGTGACTGCAGCCATGAAATTAAAAGACACTTGTTACTTGGAAGAAAAGTTATGAACAGCCTAGGCAGCATATTAAAAAGCAGAAACATTACTTAGCCAACAAAGGTCCATCTAGTCAAGGCTATGGTTTTTCCAGTAGTCAGTAGTCATGTAGCACCAAAGAAGTGGTGCTTTTGAACTGTGGTTTGGAGAAGACTCTTGGGAATCCCTTGGACTGCAAGGAGATCCAACCAGTCCATCCTAAAGGAAATCAGTCCTGAAATATTCATTGGAAGGACTGACGCTGAAGCTGAAACTCCAATACTTTGGCCACCTGATGTGAAGTACTGACTCATTTGAAAAGACCCTGATGCTGGGAAAGATTGACAGCAGGAGGAGAAGGAGACGACAGAGGATGAGATGGTTGGATGGCATCACCGACTCAGTGGACATGAGTTTGAGTAAACTCTGGGAGTTGGTGATGGACAGGGAGGCCTGGCATGCTGCAGTACATGAGTTTGCAAAGAGTCGGACATGACTGAGTGACTGAACTGAACTGAACTGATCCTAGATTATCCAGTGGGCCCAATCTAATTACCTTAATAGCTGAGAACTTTTTTCCAGCTGGAATTTGAAAAAGAGATGTGGTATATAGAGAAGACAGAGAGAAGTCTGGGTGATATTGATTTGAAGCACTCTTGCCTAAAGATATAGGGGCCTGTGTGCAAAAAGCTAAGGATAGCCTCTAGCTGACAGCCAGCAAAGAAAAGGAGATCTTAGTCATATAACCCCAAGGAACTGAATGAGCCTGGAAGCTGCTAAATTTGTAGTCATGTGTTATAGCAGCAATAGAAATGAATATACCATTCTAATTCAATGGCTACTAGATACAATAGTTTAAATTTGTGTGGTAAAGAGTTGGAATGGGAACCCACATTATGAATACAAACAGTTCTTGGCACTGCTGCTGCTGCTGCTGCTAAGTCGCTTCAGTCGTGTCTGACTCTGTGCGACCCCATAGATGGCAGCCCACCAGGCTCCACCGTCCTTGGGCTTCTCCAGGCAAGAACACTGGAGTGGGCTGCCATTTCCTTCTCCAATGCATGAAAGTGAAAAGTGAAAGGGAAGTCTCTGAGTCCTGTCTGACTCTTCGCGACCCCATGGACTGCAGCCCACCAGGCTTCTCCGTCCATGGGACTTTCCAGGCAAGAGTACTGGAGTGGGGTGCCATTGCCTTCTCTGGTTCTTGGCACTACAAACACATTTTCCCCTTGATTTTCCTTCTTTCAGTTATATCCCCAGAGAAAGTGAAATAACAAAGGACTAAAGGACAAGGATCACAAGGTATGCACGCTCAGTCACTTCAGTCGTGTCCCACTCTTTTCGACCCCATGGACTCTATCCGACCAGGCTCCTCTGTCCATGGGGATTCTTCAGGCAAGAATCCTGGAGTGGGTTGCCATTCCCTTCCCTTCTCTAGATAATCTTCCCAACCTGAGTCCCTGCATTATAGGCAGATTATTTACCGCTGACCCACCTGGGAAGCCAATTTAAATGCAGTGTCCTTAACAAGAAGCTTCACAAATATACCTTTTTGTCACAGGCAAGTGTATTATACCAATGGTGCTACAATACTCGTACCAACTAAGTCCACTGTCTTGAAAAAGAAAAAGAAAAATCAGAGAATAGTTCAAAGGATTATAAAGATAAAATGATAATGGCCATTTAAGAGGTAAGGAAGACAGAATCCAAGCAAATGTACTCATATGTGTACTGGGGTGTGTTTTCCCCACTATACAAGTTGTCTTACAAACATACACGCAAATAAAATTATTTTCAAAAAGTATGGTTGCGTAGTTTTTATGGCATTGACAGAGCCATTTCTCAAATGTAGCTTCCAAACAATTTTCTTTCTTATTCACATTTTTTTTTCCCTTTGGCAATCCAGATTCTGGCCTTGACAGAAGAAAACAATCCTGGAGGAAAGGCAGCAGGTTCCAGTGACTCTTTGGCATGGAAGTTTTAGAGAACTTGACTTTTTTTTTTTTTTGGGCTGGGAATACCTTTTATTTGGCCACATGCAGCAGGGGTAAGACCAGAGCACAGCTGTCTTTCCAGCATGAGGGAGAGCTGGGAATGTGGGCAGACAGGGTGGGGAGGTCCTGGGAATGGTAGGAGAACTTGATTTTTGTAGGTATGCTCAAGTTCAGAACCTAAAACCTTTTTGAGTTATAACATCATGCTGCAAACAGATACTTTTGTAATCAATTAGAAATGATTCTCACAATAAAGGGTAAATTCTCAGCAGGTTGTATGTAGTCTGCATTATAAATATATCACAGTATGAAATAATACAAATGAAAAAACAAAGAGAAACAAATACAGTGATTAAAAGTTCTTGTAGAAACAGGATAAATGTAGTTAATTTTTTTATGTAGAGACAGGAAATACATGATGTAAAACTTTCTAACACCACATTCTGCAGCTTTCCTTTTGTGTTGCATGAGGTCACAACTGCAAGTGTCGCTCTACTGGCCTGGTTAAGGATTGTGTAGGATGAAGACCATGTGAGAAAAAATACTTTTCTTTTGAACACTACACTCTGTTTACTATAGGTCCCTGAAACTTGCTGAAAACTTTAGTCATTTTATAAAGAGTTATCATAATCGTGAGGAACTTTGAGTCTCAGGTACAGCAAATTAATCCCCATTTTATGTCTGTCCCAATTTAGTGTTTCTAAAGGGGGTGGATAATAATAAATTCTGCCAGCTCTCTTTTTTAAGGGCTATTCAGATACTAAATAAACCAGGAACATTTTAAAATGCAATCTCATAAAAATCTGCTTTGCTTAACCTTCTCTCCCTCTTTAAAAAATAAGAAAGGCATGATGTTCTTTTTTTGTTAATTAATTCACTTTAGACAATTCCTTAAATTTTCATTTTAATAAATTTTTGTGTGGGTGCATTAATTACTTTCAAAGACGCTTTACAACTGTTACCTATTAAAAGCCTTTGTTAGTGAATAAAAAAAAAAAAAAAAACTTCCAACATGCCCCCTCCCTTCTCCATTCTGAGCAGGTCCTCGCTATCAACTGCTGGAGTATGCTCGCTTTGCACCTAGAGCTATAATTATTTTGCTTTAATTTTACAAAACCTTTTGTTCCATTCCCACGAGCCCACCTGATCCTTATATTACACTCGCTCTATTAAAACACTCATGCAGAACAAAGCATGGCTGTACTGATTCATAAGTAACTTTTTTTTTCTCAGTAAAATGCCACTGGCTAGGGCTTGGGACATAGTCCTGGGCTTCCCCCTCCTCTGCCAATTTTCATGTGTTAGAGGAAAAAAAAATATGTTGTTTCAGAGTGTTGTATTCTTCCCAAACGTCCTTTCTTTGTCCTGCTGCTTTTGTAATGTGTGTTTTAAAAAATATTTTGTTATCCATAGTTTTAATCTGCTGCAATAGAAGTGATACAATGTTAAGGATGGTGGGCATATTAAGGATTGTAATCATGTTGAGATTTCCTTTATTCACATGATTAGGATCTTTTAAAAATCCCTCTTGTTGCCTTCTTTAATGTTCCGTCTCTCCATACTCCACCCATTTTCCTTGAGATCTTGCAACACATGTGGGCTTCTGGCAGAAAAAAAGTGCAGTGACTCATCAAGAGAATTGTTTGTTTGCTCTGAGGAGCACCCTGAGGACCCTCTGGGCTGCACACGGAGCCCTTTGATCCTAGGAAGTTTATTTCTTCCAGATGTTTTCCCCACAGCCACCTTTCTGCAATGTCCTTCTTCATTACATAGCATAAGGAGAAACATTCAGGACCCACAGCTGCAGCATACAGTTCTCCTGAATGGAGTGTGACAGGGAGCTGACATCTGATTGAGCCATTGGATTCTCCTTGCCTTAGGCACAATGATGGGGGAAGGTTAACCCTGAGGAAGGCAGAACCGGGGCTGTTCAGGCAAATCTCCTTAGAATGAAGACAAGAATTATGTGAATTAGGCCAAATCCAATCCAGTCCATTGTGTGTTCAGCCATGTCCTACTCTTTGTGACCCTTTGGACTATAGCCCGACAGGCTCCTCTGTCCATGGCATTTCCTGGGCAAGAATACTGGAGTGGGTTGCCATTTCCTCCTCCAGGGGATCTTCCCTACCCAGGGACGGAACCTGTGTCTCCCACACCTTCTGCATTGAAGGCAGATTCTTTACCTGCTGAGCCATTGAGGAAGCACTCCAAAATACACAGATCTGAAGACCACTGTTCATGGACCTAGCCTTATCCAATCTTATAAAATATTAATGCCTGGATTTGTCGTGTAACTTGCCCACTTGTCCAGCCTAAAATATAAAGAGTGAATAGGAAAGTGAAATCTTTGGACATCTCTTATATTTTTTTGGTCTGGCTGAATGTGCTGGTAGAAGTGAAGGGAAAACAAGGCAGGAGATGAATAACAGGTACACAGGGAAAAATGGTCTGCTAGGCTAAATAAACATCCTTCCCCACAAATGATAGCCACATCCTGATCCCTGTAAACTGTCTGTTACCTTATATGAGAAAAAGTACTACACAGATGTAATTAAGTTAAGGATTTTAAGATGGGAGACTGTCCTGGATTAGCTACATGGGTCCCGAATGCAATAAGATGAATCCTTAGAAAAGGGACATTTCAGGCAGACACAGGAGAGACAGTTAATTGACCATGAAAGCAGAGGTTGAAGTGATGCAGCCACAAGCCAAGAACTGTTGACAGTCAGCAGAGGCTGGAAAAGACAGGGAAACATTCTTTCCTGGAGCCTCCAGAAAGAGCAGAGCCCTGCTAATGTCTTGATCTCAGCCCATTGATTCTAATTTTGGACTTCTGGCCTCCGGAATTGTGAGAGAAGTTTCTGATATACTGTATGTAGTAATTCGTTAGGCAGTTACAGGAAACTAACACACGTGGTAACTGCTTTGAGGCTCCAGTGTTTAGCACATTCCTGAAATCATCCAAAGTTTCAAACTGAAGGAGTGAAAAATAGGGTGCTAAGACTTGACAAAACTCTTTGTGGAGATGCTGGAGTTCTTAAAAGCATTTGTGATTTACAGCAAGTTGAGAGTGAAAATAAACAGAAAAGAGAGTACATGAGATCATTTAACAGATTCTACATATTGTAAATATAAACACTCCAATTTTCTAATATTAGTTTGCATATTTTATGAAGTAGGGCAAATGTATTTTCCCTTTAAAATAAACACTTGTATATAATGTCTTAGGAGTCATTTTCTCTTAAATTGTCAGTAATATCATGAACCACAGCAACAATTGTTTTGGCACATATATATTTTGCACATACAGACTATGTTATAAAAGTGAAGCTCTTTTGTCTGCACTTGAAGTAACTTTCTTTTTGCTATTCAAAGGATAGTTCATTTTAAGATTAACTCAGCGATAATTTGGAACTTAAACCCAAGAATTCCTAAGTAGATGCATTAAAAAAAATAAATCTGGGGTGGTCCAATAGCAAAAAGACTATTATGTGACCAAAGTGCTCAGTTGATCATTTTCTCTAGTTCATCATTAAAAATCTATGGCAGATGCATTATTTAAAAGAACAAGAACGACTCCTCAGTTCCCATAATTCTTTTCAGTTATTGGGCTTTTCAACAACCAGCCATTAATCTTCACAAACAACCTGAGGTCAGTAGACCTAGACCACTAATATAGATGAAGAAATAAAAGATCTGGAGAGCCTAAAGAGATTCTAGATCAATCAGCAAATGAATAGAATTGAAAAAATCAACTAGAAATGTTGACTCTATTCTTCAGGACCTTTGAGAAGCAAATAGAGATTGAATTATCCTTTTGAAGTTGATACTCCAGTGACAAAGTATATTAAAGGTGGTTGCTTATTTTTTGGCTACCACTGAGTATTCATTTGACAATAGGTTTAAAAACAGGAAAACACAATACTCTTATCTTTTAACAAAATAAACAAATGATAAACTTATGGTTAAGACAACTAAGACACTGAAGAAAGATATCCCAAGGCATTCAGGGTACCAGGACGCTAAAGAAACTGGTATTTGTCCCCATGAGCCTACATTTGGGGAAGGAAGAATAATGAGAATCTCCTTGCATTTCTTCTCCACTTCCGACCACTACCAGCTGTACCCTGATTTGAGGCAGTTCAAGCATTCAGGATTTCAGAGTTTCACTATCTGGAGTGAACAGCAATCGGTACAAATTCCTCATACTCCCATGTCTCACTGTTTCATTTGCTTTAACACTATGTACACCTTATCTTTGGAAGGTCAGAATGCATATCTTTGCTTTGAGTGTGGTACAGGTTTTCACAGCACCATATAATTATAATTGCCCTCTACTCATGTATTAACCCTCCCAACAACTCAGGAGGCAAATGTTACCTTTCCTATTTATCACCATCCCAGTTGTTTCTGTGGGTTACTGGAGGGCAGAGAATATGTTTTTCTTTCAAGTAGCTTTCCTTGGGGCTTACCAGGTGGTGCTAGTGGTAAAGAACCTGCCTGCCAATGCAGGGGACTTAAGAGATGTGGGTTTGATCACCGAGTCAGGATGATCCCCTGGAGGAGGGCATGGCAACCCACTGCAGTATTCTTGCCTGGAGAATCCCATGGACAGAGAAGCCTGGTAGGCTACAATCCATATGGTCACAAAGAGCTGGACATAACTGAAGTGACTGAACAAACAAACAAAGCTTCCCTTAGCTCTTAAACACCTAATAAATTCTTAAGGAGTAACTAGCTGACATATAACTCAAGGCACAGGAGAACGGGTGGCCAGGATCAGTGTGGACTGACCCATTTGGCTTTCCAAACTTTGTAATAAAACACTGCTTGCTGAAGAGATAAAATAAATAAATAAATAAAAGAGTAAAAAAAAATACTAATACGAAAGTACCTTTACTCCTTTAGTACAGATAATGATCCTGGAAGTTAAAAATCTTTACTGTTCCATAACAAATACATTGAGCCATAACAAATATAGGAGGATTAGTTTAGAATAATATATTTTACTGTGATGGAGAAATAATTGAGATGAATGGACATTCAAATCAAGAGTATTTTGGGAAGATATAAGAACATATAAGATATAAGAAAGATATATTTTGGAACAATGTAAGATGTAATTGGGTACATTTAAAATGAACAAAACTTTTTTACAGCATTCTAGGCATCATGTTTCTGGGACTTAAATTAATCAAAGTCACAAGTCATTAGTTACTTAGTATAAGTTTTCCAATTAATAAAATTTGATATGCACTTAGATCTTCAAAGTGGGAAGACTGATATGTCCCCTTCTACACAGGCAAATTATACATACAAAAAAATGAAAAGTTAGTCTTTTTTTCTCTGAAGCAGTTTAGTGAATTTTTATGAATCAGTAATGAATAAAATCAGACTTTAAATATGGATAAAAATGTTGTACATCAATGACTACTATGATGTGTCTTGGTTACATATTACTGTATATTTTTCTTAATAAAATGAGATCTCCATCATATATAGATAGATCATAGAGTCTTCCCATAGGAACATTTAAGATCATCTAATCCAATTGCTTATTTTACAGATGAAGAAACAATATGTGAGCGTTTTAATAAAGCCTATTTTAATATTTGCCTTGACACAAAATGGATGCTACATGAGAGAAACAGAAAAGACTTAATAGCAGAAAGTTGATAAAGGAGAGGGAGCAGAAAAGAGAAGAGTTTTTTCAGTGGAGTAGAGCACTAAGCAGAGATGCATTTTCTAATGTTCATCCAGGTCTTTGCTGGCTTGAACAATACAAAGATGGCAGCATCCGTTTCTTAAAGAATTTCTTAGATTGTTAACATATAAACAGTTTAGACAGATTTACCTCTAGGGATTTGCATAACTTAACATAAACAAACACTTCTAACATGGTAACTGTCCATTCATTTATTCTGCACATCACCACTCACTTCCCCAGCATATATGCAAATTAAAGGGAAATATAAAGACCATTGTTAAAATCTATATTAGGATAAAGGTTAGACCCTCCAAAATACAGAAAATGTGAATATTTTTTATTTTTTGTTTGTTTTGTTTTGTTTTTTTGAATACTTTTTAGAGTTACATAAAGATAAGTTTTAATTTGGACGTTTGCTACTAGGAACTATGTAAACTTGTTAAAAGTGTAGGCTTTGGAGTCAGATTTCCTGGGGCTGAATATTGGCTTTGCCTTTTAGTTGACTTTGGGCAAATATATACATATATATATATATATATATGCCTATAGAGATTGCCACTAAACTACTTGGTCTTTCCAAGTGGCTAAATGGTAAAGAATCATCCTGGCAATGCAGGAAACTTGGGTTCAATCCCTGGGTTGGGAAGATACCCTGGAGAAGGAAATGGCTAACCACCCCAGTATTCTTGCCTGGGAAATCCCATGGATAGAGGAGCCTGGCGGGATACAGTCCCTGGGGTTGCAAAAGAGTCAGATACAACTTTGGGACTAAACAACAGTAAAATCAGATAACAACAGTGACTATACAAGAGTAGTAGTGAGGACGATGAACTAATGGAACTTCATTTATAAATCTCTTAGAACAGAAACTGGCACATAGTAACTACTCAATAAACAGCCATTGCCACTAACATGTACAAGCCTTAAACATTTTCAGGGGGTAAGGGCATTCTCATTAATGAGACTTGTTTAAGTATTCTGTATTTCCATCTGTGGCCTAATTTAATTCATACCAGTATTCCAGCTCAGCATGAATAATGTAGTATGAGGAAAAGCCTCAGTTTGATTTACTTAGATGTGTTTGAGACAGGGATTATCATTCTTTTAAAAGGAATAAGCTAAAAGGCTGCACCTGGTTCTGACTTAAAATAACCGAGAGGGGACTCTTAAAAGGCAAAGGAGAAAATGAGAGAGCAGGAGACACTTACGAAGATGCATATATCATCTGACGTTGTGAGGAACATGAGAGAACACTCTAAGAGGAAAGTGAAGGTGTAAATACCCCACTTACATGACCCCACGGTCTCTTATGTATGTCTCGATGTCATGTAATTACTATGTAATAATTACTATGTAATTATTTGTTCATGCATTTTTTTTTCCCGGTTGTACAGTGATCCATTTGAGGACAAAAAGTAGTCCATTCATTTTTGTTCAACAGTTGCTCAGTAAAATTTCACTGAATAAATCAAATAGTTAATTAGTAACAATTACTACAATGGGGGAGGTGAGTTAACAATCCCCCCAAAAAGAGCTAAGACTCTCTTAGACACTCCTAAGTGTTGAGGTAGAAGTGACTGGCCATGGATCTGGCAATGGATCACTGATCTCTGTGCTGGGGATAAATGCTCTCAGTAAGAAAAAATATTTTTAAAGTCTTAATTTGTGTAAATTTTGTGAGTTTCCCCCCATAGCTTTCTTTTAAAAAACTCACAAATATTTGAGAATCTATATATAGTACTTTAGAAGGCAGAAGAAACAAGTACAATGTGGGAAGCAAATGTAATCAGACTAATAAACCATGGTAAAAGTCTGAAAGTAAATTCAACAAGAGTCCTATACAATGTGCTGTGGAAGATGAGAGAATAAGTAAATAGTAATAGCAGGGGCTTTCCCAATGGCTCAGCAGGTAAAGAATCTGCCTGCAATGCAGGAGCACAGAAGGCATGGTTAGGCGCAGGTTCGATCCCTGCATTTGGAAGATCCCCTGGAGGAGGGCATGGCAACCCAGTCCAGTATTCTTGCTTGGAAAATCCCAAGGACAGAGGATCCTGGTGGGCTACAGTCCATGGAGTCGCAAAGAGTTTGACATGACTGAGCATGCATGTAAGTACTTATAGCTGGACAAATAAAGGTAATTTTGTGTGTGTGCTCAGTCACATCTGACTGCTCAGTCACCAGGCTCTTCTGTCCATGGGATTCTCCAGGCAAGAATACTGGACTGGGTTGCCATTTCCTTCTTCAAGGGATCTTCCCAACCCAGGGATCGAACCCGAGTCTTCTTCATCTCCTACACTGGCAGGCAGATTCTTTACTAGTTGAGCCACCTGAGTTCATGGCTATTAGCTGATAATTATGTCCTTGAAATGGAAATAAATATAGGTAAATAAAATAGTGATAATGCCCCTTAGAAAATCTATTCAGTTAGGTGATATTCATTCATCCTTTTATTCATTCAACATAATGTAAGGACATACTGCATATCAGATTTTGAACTGTGCTGAGTACACTGGATAATAGAGTGATTAAGATGGAATAGGTTTTCATTCTATGTAAAATGAGGAAGTGGATGTTATGGCAATACATATTTGTAAGTTATTTATACTTTAACTCATTCTGGAAATACGGCAGAAATATATTTGGACAAATATAAATTGCGAATGGTTTTTATTGACCTTGAATTCTTCTGATTTGGTCTTGTTTAAATCTACAGAGTAGATTGCCACATGTGGGTGTTTTGCACACTGCTTGCTCTTCAGAATTTTACCATTTGAACTATCTATCTAATTATGAATACACTGAACAGAAAAAAATTAATTTTCTTAATTTCTTTAAAAGTCACCATGGCAGCATTTTTCCTCCATCAGGTTTTATTTTTTTATTTATCTTTCTGTTAAGGCTATTCCATCTTAATCACTCTGTTATCCAGTGTATTCAGAACAGTTCAAAATCAGATATGCAGTCAGTCCTTACATTAGGTTGAAAGAATGAAAGGATGAATGAATATTCATAAATGGATAAATTTTCTAAGGGGGATTATTATTATTTTATTTACCTAGATTTATTGCCATTTCAGGGACATAATTATCAACTATATAGAAATGAACTATATATTATTTAATGCTTATTATAAATGACAGGAACTTCAGGAAGATGACTATGACGATGCATGAAATAGATGAAAAATATGCTTTCTTTTGTGACATAGTATTTATAGACCTGAGAAAAGTAAAATCTTGCTTGGACCAGTAAATCGAACTCCAATGTTAATAGGAATCACAGAGGAAGTAATTATAGTCAACACTGATTCTTACCATTTTAATAAGTAAAGGTCTGAATTCATCTTTTTGTTGTGATTCTTCAAATCCAAACCATAATCTATTCCCCATACCAAATATTTCCACTCAAAGTGTCAACCACACAGTGGATCTGTCTTAGAAAACCAAAATTCTAGATTTATTAAAGCAGAAAACATATTGCCTTCTTTCATTTCAGCTCTTGGGGAGGAATAAAATTGTCATTTTTTTTTCTTTGCTTGAAAAGTATAGTTATACTGTACTTCTAACTGCCACAGTGTAGAGGACTAACAGGGTAAACTATCAAATGACCCAGTACCTGGGGCATTTATCTCACTGGATTTCATCTAGTTCAGCATCACGACTTTATAGTCTAAGCAATAGATGAAGAGCATCAATAAACTGAGCAAGGAATGTTTTATATGAATAGCAGAGAGAAGAATGGACAAAAATACAACACTTCGCCATTACACAGAATACAAGAATTGTATTGTTAAAAAAAAAAATAACAGATAGCAGCTGACTCTCTGTCTCATCATTGAAAGGAATGTGATCAGTTCGGATAGTCTTAAATAAGCTGAAAATGTCCTCAGAATATACAGGATGAGAGAACAAAATGGTCTCACTCTCACATGCTGGACTAAAGGGGCAGGTATGCTGTGTGGCTGTTATTTAAGTGTTCTATGCTTCTCTTCCTATCAATACTATAAATTATGCATGCATGTTTATATTTTAGAAGTACATATTTTTTTGGATTAACTCGTGGAGCTATTGTAAAGAAGGATGAACAAATCATGCTGAGAAAATGAGAATGTGAATAAATGCCAATTCTTTCCCAGATGTGAGATGAGATACCCTCACTCTTATTGTAAGAAAATGAAAGATAGGATGTGAATTAACCCCTTCTCTGAAGGATATCCTATTAATTAAACACACTGACACTAATTATAACAGTAAGTAACAGTTAATGAGCACTTACCATGTGTAAGGCATTGTTATGATCATTTAATATATATTATCTTATTTAATGCTCATAACAATACTACATTACAAGTAAGAAAGCTGAGACAAAGAAGTGAAATAACTTGTCTAAGATCAGCAGGCCAAGGAAAGGTGGAGTTAGGATTCAAACCAGAAACTCCAGAGCCCCTAAATGTTAGAATATTGTGACCCAAAGAGATGAAATGTATATAACTGATACCTTGGGATATCATTCAGTTTTGTTCAACTTTAGGTCCTTTATCAAGGACAGGGGTCAGCAAACTTTTTCTATAAAGAGCCAGATCATAAATATTTTAGGTTAGGTTTTGTAGTTCAAACGGCAATATCAGATTTGCTATATTATGTAAGCACTTATATAACAAGAGAGAAAACCAATCACTTTGTATATTAAAAATTTTTTAATTTTAAATAAAATTATTCAAAAAATAAATCACATTGTTATTTTATTAACACAATTTAAAATATAATAATAACTGAGTCTACATATTTTTTTTCAGTACAGGTCTCCTAATGGCAAGAACAGAATTCTTTTTTATAACATAACATTTTGCTTAGCTGAGATTCAAAGACAGTGTCCTTATCGGGAAATCAATTACAAATGTACATCTGTAAAAACCATTCTTACCTCACAGGCCATACAAAAACAAGCAGCAAGCTGGATTTAACTCACAAGCCATAGTTTACTTTCACTTTTCACTTTCATGCATTGGAGAAGGCAATGGCAACCCACTCCAGTATTCTTGCCTGGAGAATCCCAGGGACGGTGGAGCCTGGTAGGCTGCCGTCTATGGGGTCGCACAGAGTCGAACACAACTAATGCGACTTAGCAGCAGCAGCAGCAGCACAGTTTACCAACCCCTTATCTAGAAAACAAAGTCACTATACTAGATTTCTGAGAACCCTTCCAATTGCAAGATTTTATGGCACTATTTTGCTTACAAGTATAATAATCTTGATTTTTCAATGCCTTTAGTACACTTAGCTAAAAAGTAACATTTAAAAACTTTACATATTCTAATAATTAAGTGAATAGACAAATGTAACCATAGCATCGAATATTTATATCTGTTTTGCAGATTATTGTTTTCTTAATTTTCTTGGGACAGTTTAGATTTTATTGCATTTCCAGGGGCCCCTTTGAATGTCATCACAAAGGAACAAGGTTTTTGTTGAAAAAGCACTGGAGTGGTATGTTAGAGACAGGGAGACAATCAACATAGCCTTACAGTGAAACAAGAAATGAGTAAATACAACATACAGATAATTTCCTTACTGAAGGGAATGTTTATATGATTTAATCTGTGCTTCTATACTAATATTTGGTACCTTAAACTAATAGTATAGATTCATACTTCACATAAATTGGCATTGTTTTTGCAACCTGTGACTTTTATACTGCCTTATTTTTATTATACTGTTGTTGTTATTACTGAAACTCCTATGGTTCGTCATGATAAGTTTTCAAGAAACTTCTAGATTCCCTGACAGTTGTAGGAGGTTATAAAAACATATGGCTTTCAGCATACATAGAATCTTTTCAATACACAAAGAAGTGGTTTTATTGTCCTTGTATAGGCAAAAATACCAAAAACTTATTATCACACATTTATTTACACTTAAATACCTATTTTTAAAAAAGAATTAAAAAGTCAGTCTATGATATTCGAGGTCAAATGTCATATGATTTATCAATTATTTAAGGCATAATCGAAAGATTTGATAAAATATTAGATAATTAACAGTTCTGAGTGACTGTATAGAAACTTACAGAAGAAATACAGTGTTGGTGTCTGGTTTCTGATGGAGTTAAAGATCTAGAAAATAGTGTTATTATGCAAATTCCTTAATGGTCCTAAATAAAGTTGGCCCTAAGCAAAATTGCTAAGTCTTCAGAAAGGCTTACTTTCCCAAAATTCTATTTTGTATTTTCCCACAACACTACATTTTATTTTCCCTGGTAAGAGTGAATCAACAAATCAATTAATACTACTTCATATGTAGTTCCTAGTGGTTCTTCCAAGGCAACATTGTTAATTTTGACAGGGACTTTTTCAACTTAATTTTTTTTTTTAATTTGAAAACTACTGAAAATTATCTCATTCCCCCACAGACAACATAAAATAAAGTTAAAAATTTACAATTCCACGATTTAAAAATAAACTTTAAAAAGAAGTGAAAGAAACCTTCTTTCTTCCTCCATTCTTCCTCAGTTCAGTTCAGTCACTCAGTCATGTCTGACTCTTCACAACCCCATGTATCACAGCACGCCAGGCCTCCCTGTCCATCACCAACTCCCGGAGTTCACTCAGACTCACGTCCATCGAGTCAGTGATGCCATCCAGCCATCTCATCCTCTGTCGTCCCCTTCTCCTGCCCCCAATCCCTCCCAGCATCCGAGTCTTTTCCAATGAGTCAACTCAGTCACCCCCTAAGCTAACCAGTTTGAAGTGTATTCTTCCCATTCTTTGTAACAGTTGTAGTTTACTTGTATCAGTGTAAAATAAGAGAATTAGCTATATTAAACCTACAAATTTATAACAAACTTAACACATATTATGTGAATTTTCAGGGCAGTATATATGGGTCTATTTTATGCTTTTATTTATTTTTTTATTTTATGCCTTTAATAGCTAGATATAATCTAATGTATATTAAACCATTTATCTATTGATGGAAATCTAGTATACTTTGAAATCTTTGCTACTTTGAATAAAGCGGCAATGAAAATTGTTGTAAAACATGTGCAGGTATTTCTTATGGAAAGATTACTAGATGTGGCTTGCTGAATCTTAAGATATATTTCTCTTAAAAGATTTTACAGAAGGTGATTTCTTTAAACATTAAAATACCAAGCAAATTTGTTAATAAAATAATTACCACTATTTAGCACCTAACATTCTAGGTAGGCATTATGGACTGACCTTTAAAAGCATTAATACATTTCTACATACAAAATTTATTATATATAGAAATTCTCATGGTCCAATTCTGAAGGACCTTAATTGTCATACTTTGGAGTTGGATAACATGTCTATGGACAATGAGGAGTCACTGCCAGTTTCTGAGTAGGGGAATAACCCATCTCCCTCATTCATAATAAATCATTTCTAAGATGGGAAGAGAGAAAAAAGACCTATCCAGTTGGAGGGGACTTGTTAGATATATTTAGAGGGCATGAGACCAGGCAATGAAGGGCAATCCTTGCAAAGAGATAACATCAGAGTCTTACTTAACTCAGAGGCAACTTCTTCTGCACCCAAAAGTGAAGCAGCTGGCAGCCTTAACAGGAGATAAGCATTTCCCTTCAAGTATTACCTGTCAGACAATGACACTTGCTTAGAGCAAGAGTGGGTTGAGGGTGTGCTTTCTCATCCTGCCTGTTGTTTCCAATGGCTCCAGATGACCATATCTGTTAAACTGGAGTGGAGTTTTT
Organism: Bison bison bison; assembly: GCF_000754665.1. Lineage (NCBI taxonomy): Eukaryota > Metazoa > Chordata > Mammalia > Artiodactyla > Bovidae > Bison > Bison bison. The sequence goes on from NW_011494787.1 coordinate 5,550,801, forward strand.
TTTTTTTTTGGAGTGGAGTTTAAAGTGGAGATGAGGAGAGTATGGGGTCAGCTAAAAAAATAAATAAATAAACACAGAATTTCCAGGTTTAATGACTATCTAGTTGATGGGACATCCCTGATGGTCCAGAGGTTAAGACTCCGCATTACCACTGCAGGGAGTGCGGGTTGGATCCCAGGTCAAGGAAGTAAATTCCCACATGCCCTGTGGAGTGGCAAAGAAACAAATAAATAAGAAGCATCCAGGTGAGAATTTTGCTATCCTTACTTATGTAAGGAAAAGACCTGAAACAAATGGGCCAGAAGCCAACTAAATTTCAGAGGAAACTGTCTTGTCAAAGACAAAAAGAATAAGAAAAAAGATGACCCTGCTGAATAACCAACAAATCACAGAAGAAATCAAAAAAGAAATCAAAATTTGCATAGAAACGAATGAAAATGAAAACACAACAACCCAAAACCTGTGGGACACAGTAAAAGCAGTCCTAAGGGGAAAGTTCATAGCAATACAGGCACACCTCAAGAAACAAGAAAAAAGTCAAATAAATAACCTAACTCTACACCTAAAGCAACTAGAAAAGGAAGAAATGAAGAACCCCAGGGTTAGTAGAAGGAAAGAAATCTTAAAAATTAGAGCAGAAATAAATGCAAAAGAAACAAAAGAGACCATAGCAAAAATCAACAAAGCCCAAAGCTGGTTCTTTGAAAGGATAAATAAAATTGATAAACCATTAGCCAGACTCATCAAGAAACAAAGGGAGAAAAATCAAATCAATAAAATTAGAAACGAAAATGGAGAGATCACAACAGACAACACAGAAATACAAAGGATCATAAGAGACTATTACCAACAATTATATGCCAATAAAATGGACAATGAGGAAGAAATGGACAAATTCTTAGAAAAGTACAACTTTCCAAAACTCGACCAGGAAGAAATAGAAAACCTTAACAGACCCATCACAAGCACGGAAATTGAAACTGTAATCAAAAGTCTTCCAGCAAACAAAAGCCCCGGTCCAGACGGCTTCACAGCTGAATTCTACCAAAAATTTAGAGAAGAGCTAACACCTATCCTGCTCAAACTCTTCCAGAAAATTGCAGAGGAAGGTAAACTTCCAAACTCATTCTATGAGGCCACCATCACCCTAATACCAAAACCTGACAAAGATCCCACAAAAAAAGAAAACTACAGGCCAATATCACTGATGAACATAGATGCAAAAATCCTAAACAAAATTCTAGCAATCAGAAT
>NW_011494787.1:5552154-5580171 GCF_000754665.1 Bison bison bison
ATGAACATAGATGCAAAAATCCTAAACAAAATTCTAGCAATCAGAATCCAACAACACATTAAAAAGATCATACACCATGACCAAGTGGGCTTTATCCCAGGGATGCAAGGATTCTTCAATATCCGCAAATCAATCAATGTAATACACCACATTAACAAATTGAAAAACAAAAACCATATGATTATCTCAATAGATGCAGAGAAAGCCTTTGACAAAATTCAACACACATTTATGATAAAAACTCTCCAGAAAGCAGGAATAGAAGGAACATACCTCAACATAATAAAAGCTATATATGACAAACCCACAGCAAACATTATCCTCAATGGTGAAAAATTGAAAGCATTTCCTCTAAAGTCAGGAACAAGACAAAAAAAAAGAAAAAAGATGAAATACACCATAACTGGAGCAGTCCCCCTCCATCAGAATGGTGCTATTCACAGAGATGAGGTGGGGAATCAAGATCTCTTACTTAATTTAAAATGCCAACTAGACATCCGGGGCTTCCCAGGTGACACTAGTGGCAAAGAATCTGCCTGCCAGTGCAGGAGATGCAAGTGCTCAAGTTTGATCCCTGGGCCAGGAAGATCCCCTGGAGAAGCGCATGGCAACCAACTCCAGTGTTCTCGCCTGGAGAATCCCGTGGACAGAGGAGCCTGGGGGGATACAGTCCATTGGGGTCCCAAAGAGTCGGACAGGACTGAAGCGACTTTAGCATGCACTGCACTAGACATCCAATGGAGACAGCCAGTAAATGGTTGCATTTATACGTCTAGGGCTCTGGGAAGAGATTAAGATGAGATGAGATAAAAATCTTGGGGTCATAGATATATAGTTTTGAAAGCCATTGGATTGGATGAGCTCATCTAGGGTATATAATGGAGCAGGGAAGAGGACCTAACAAAAGAGAATGACAAGTCAGCAAGGAAGGAGGAAAATCAGGAGAGTGTGAGGAGCATGAGGTCATAGAAGCCAAAAGGTGACACTGCTTACAAAAAATGCAAAAAAGAGGATTATTTGATGTTTTAAAAAGCTTCTGAGTGACTAAGTAAAATGAGAGTAGGCGTCTGTATCAGGAGGTAGACAATATCAGCAGCAAGGAGGAATAGTAAATAAATTAGTTAATTATGTTACACTGTGATGTAAAGTCCATCTTTGTTAAGAATGATAAAAATGCTGCCTTTCTCACCATCCTTGGTAGCTAGACATAAATCCGGGACAGATAGTGTTAGTTTTTAATTTTTAAGCTGGAAGGAATTTTAGAGATCACAAAGGCCAACTTTCTAATCTTGTGGACAGGGAAGTGAATTTGGAGGGGTGGAACTACTGCTCCAGCTCCAAAACTACAAACTGGCAGAAGTGGTCTGTGATGTAAGTTTCCTAACCCCAGGACAGGGCTCTTTTCTCTAAAATAAAATGTGTGTTCATCAACATATGTTTGTTTTCATTTTTTTCCCAAAATGCTATTTTAAAGTTGAGACCAAGACCCATTCAACACCTGATGTGCTGATCTCAAAGAATTTTATTTCAGCAACCACATTCTTAACATTACTTGCCTCAACATTAGAAGTACAAACAGAACTATAATTTAATTTCTTTTTAGATTGCCCTTTCCTACTGTATTATGTATTTTTTACCTAATGGGTTGAGATATGGCAAGTATTCAACAAACATTTGTTGAACAAACACATTAATTTTTTATCCCTGATATCTACATTTATATAGGTACATACACTATTTTAAACTACATTAGAATTTGATATAAACAGGTGATTTTTTTTTTTTAGATCTTTAAGAAAGAAATATCTGAAAACTTGAACACACTATCATAGATAAAAATAGCAATTCTGGGAAAAGTAGGGTAAAAGCAACAGAGTCAGAAATATAAAGATAATAGACTACATTTTTTTTCTATGGAAAAGTATACACATGAATGGAATATCTCTAAAAATGAGTCAGGAAAGAGTATGACCCCAGAAGCACATCATCTATAGCTTTGAAAAATGTACTTAAAAGAAAAAAATAAGCATTTCTACAACACACCTATCACAATGACTAAAAAAATAAACTAACAATACCAAGGGTTGCCAAGGACGTAGAACAATGGATGGGAACACATACATTCCTTTGTTTTTTCTCTATTTAGACTTTTAAAATTTTTTATTTATTTTTTAATTGAAGGATAATTGCTTTAAGGATTTTGTTGCTTTCTGTAAAACCTCAACATGAATCAGCCATCAGTTCAGTTCAGTTCAGTTCTGTCCAGTCGCTCAGTCATGTCCAACTCTTTGTGACCCCATGAATCGCAGCACGCCAGGCCTCCCTGTCCATCACCATCTCCCGGAGTTCACTCAGACTCACGTCCATCGAGTCAGTGATGCCATCCAGCCGTCTCATTCTCTGTCGTCCCCTTCTCCTCCTGCCCCCAATCCCTCCCAGCATCAGAGTCTTTTCCAATGAGTCAACTCTTCGCATGAGGTGGCCAAAGTACTGGAGTTTCAGCTTTAGCATCATTCCTTCCCAAGAAATCCCAGGACTGATCTCCTTCAGAATGGACTGGTTGGATCTCCTTGCAGTCCAAGGGACTCTCAACAGTCTTCTCCAACACCACAGTTCAAAAGCATCAATTCTTTGGCGCTCAGCCTTCTTCACAGTTCAACTCTCACATCCATACATGACCACAGGAAAAACCATAGCCTTGACTAGACGAACCTTTGTTGGCAAAGTTATATCTCTGCCTTTGAATATGCTATCTAGTTTGGTCATAACTTTCCTTCCAAGGAGTAAGCGTCTTTTGATTTCATGGCTGCAGTCACCATCTGTAGTGATTTTGGAGCCCAGAAAAATAAAGTCTGACACTGTTTCCCCCGGTTCCCCATCTATTTCCCAAGAAGTGATGGGACCGGATGCCATGATCTTCGTTTTCTGAATGTTGAGCTTTAAGCCAACTTTTTCACTCTCCACTTTCACTTTCATCAAGAGGCTTTTTAGTTCCTCTTCACTTTCTGCCATAAGGGTGGTGTCATCTGCATATCTGAGGTTATTGAAATTTCTCCCGGCAATCTTGATTCCAGGTTGTGTTTCTTCCAGTCCAGCATTTCTCATGATGTACTCTGCATATAAGTTAAATAAACAGGGTGACAATATACAGCCTTGACGTACTCCTTTTCCTATTTGGAACCAGTCTGTTGTTCCATGTCCAGTTCCAACTGTTGCTTCCTGACCTGCATACGAATTTCTCAAGAGGCAGATCAGGTGGTCTGGTATTCCAATCTCTTTCAGAATTTTCCACAGTTTATTGTGATCCACACAGTCAAAGGCTTTGGCATAGTCAATAAAGCAGAAATAGATGTTTTTCTGGAACTCTCTTGCTTTTTACATGATCCAGCGTATGTTGGCAATTTGATCTCTGGTTCCTCTGCCTTTTCTAAAACCAGCTTGAACATCAGGATGTTCATGGTTCACATATTGCTGAAGCCTGGCTTGGAGAATTATGGCTCCATATATATGACAACTCTCAAAAAAAATAAAACTATGATGATAAAGAAGAAACTATGGTTACTGGGGGTTAGTAGTTAGGGGAGTGTTAAAGAGATAGCATACAGGAGTTCTTTCGGCTGATGAAGCTGCTCTGCAACCTAACAGTAATGGTGGCTGTTACAAAAATGTATACACGTTAAAATTCATAGAACTTTAAACCAAGAAATATATGACTCAATTAAAAAGTTCGGCATTTTCAGGAAAATAAAAAAAAACAACTGGCTCACACACTGAATTATTGGAAAAGTATGGACTCATACAAAGCCATGGCTTCTCCTACCATGAAGATAATTTGGTAAGAGATAGTGCTGTTGGTGAGAAAGAAAGCTGAAGTTCTGTCCCTAACATCAGTTGATTAAAACATGAGAATTCTAATATAGCTATAAGCATTCAATAATAAGCATGTTTACTTAAAATTTGGTCTTTGTAGTTTATTATAACCATTACTGCTTGAGAATCAAGGATAATACCAGCACTTGGATTTTATACGTATGAATGGCCTCAATAACAAAGTGAAGACTATTAATTAAACTAATAAATTATTATATTTCATAAAACCCTAACGACTGTGTGAATAGACTACTCAGTTCTGTCTAAATTGTGCCATCTAAACCCTATAGCTGCAATCCATTTTCACTGATAAGTCTTAAAAGTTTTCAAATGTACATTTCCTTTTTAAATGGTAGTAAAATATATAAAACATAAAATTTACCAGTTTAACCATTTTTAGGTATACATTTTAGTATAGCACTAGGTACGTCAATATTACTGAAAACTATAGCCATCATCCATCTGGGGAACTTCTTAATCTTCGGAGTGCATTAAACAGTGACTCCCCAGTCATCCCTCCTCTCAGCCCCTGGTAACCTCTTTCTATTTTCTGTCTCTATGAATTTGACTCTTCTAGTATCTCATACAAATGGAATCATACAATATTTGTTATTTTGCGTCTGGCTTATTTCACTTAGCATACTGTCCTTAAGGTTCATCCACATAGCATGTGTCAGAATGTCATTCATTTTTAAGGTTAATATTTTATTGTATGTTTACACACATTTCATTTATCCATTCATCTAGTGGTGGTCATTTGGGATGCTCCCACCTTTTGACTATCAAGTTTACACCCCTTTGACATTGTTGTCAGATACAATTTATTTCCCCACAAATCAGACTAAAGGCATATTCTGGTACCCTTGAGTGATGTAGGGCATTTCATTTTCTACAGTCGGGTTTAAAGAGGACTTTTAGAATTTCATTAACAATACTTAATTTTACATTAAATATTACGATACAAGCAGTTCTATGTATATCAAATTTTTGTTCAGGTTTGGTCATTAGCATAATGTGTGTGTGTGGGTGTGTGTATGTTACATGCATCTCTATGTGATGATATATAGATGCAGCTGTATTCTGCATAATGTTAACACTCTACTATTGCCTGGTTAGGAAAGTAGTCATCCAGAAGAAATGGCTTTTCAGTGTGAAGAAGCATGCTAAATTTTAATTGAATTGAAAATTTTGAGGTGAAATAAGAGTTTGGTACCTGTAAGGGTCTAGCATTGTACTAATAGCTAAACTCCACCCTGACCAATTAAAACAGAATATCTGTTTTAAGGGTAAGGCCAATGCATTTTTTATTTTTTTTTTAGCTTCATAGGTAATGTGCAGCCTGGATTAGGAATCTGTGAGCTGGAGAAAGAGATCCTGAGTCAAGGGGAGTAAAAAAATGAAAGTAACAATAAAAGGCAGTTCAGGTCTAAAGCACACAGAAGTGAGGACAGAGAAATTTAGAATTGTAAATGACAGAGGAACTATTCAAACTGGGAGAAATTAAGTAGCCTTTTATTGATAGTTAAAAGCAGAAGAGGTGTCAATTATAAGGATAATTAACATATCTACATTTTAAAGAGCTGTAGAACCTAAACTAGAACATAAGCCTTGAAAATGGTCTAAGGACTTCAAAAGGTGAGAATAAGATAATATGTAAATATTTAGAAGACCAAGAGTTACAGAGTTTTGGGAAATATCAAGTCCCTTTATTATACAGTCTTTTGCTTCATTTGAATGTATGTACCAACTGAGCTTTGTAAGTGGAACATGAAGTAATCTATCATTTAAGTAAACATATATATGTATATGTATAGGGCTTCCCTGGTAGCTCAGCTGGTAAAGAATCCACCTGCAATGCAGGAGACCCTGGTTCAATTCCTGGGTCAGGAAGAGTCCCTGGAGAAGGGATAGGCACCCATTCCAGTATTCCTGGGCTTCCCTGGTGACTCAGATGGTAAAGAATCCACCTGCAATGTGGGAGACATGTGTTCAATCCCTGGGTTGCGAAGATCCCTGGAGGAGGGCATGGCAATGCACTCCAGTATTCTTGCCTGGAGAATCCCCATGGACAGAGGAGCCTGGTGGGCTACAGTCCACAGGGTCACAGTCGGACATGACTGAGCAACTAAGCACAACACAGCACATGTATATGTATATATACACATGGTTTGAATATATCCATCGACCTGCCTTGCTTCTTTTGACTATTCTTACCTTAAGGGACAAGTGTTCTGTTTGAGTTATAGTAATCCATCACCAATAATTAGATAATGAACCATCTACCTCACAATCCCATTCTCTCAATCACTCCACTAAAGCTGAAGGGCTATTTGAGTATTAAAAATGACCAGAACATTACACTATAATAGCATTTCTAAAGAAAACAAATTCCCAGCAAGAATATCATGTCACTCGAATTTGAGATGAAATCTCTTCATTATAAGCGATGCAACCATTAAAATTACTTCATAGATTAAATAAACAAACTAAAAAAGAAGGATATTCCAAAAGCATGTTTTCCTTTTCTTTTCTATTTCTTTCTTGCCATTTTGGAAAATGAAAACAAAGGGAGAGAAATGAACAATAACTTTCCAGAAATAAACACAATATTTTAGGCAAGTTTTGTATCTTGTTTTCATCTCTTGATACTATATAATCATTTTCTCATGTCATTAAAATCTCTTCATAAATATTATTTGTTTTTTTAACCAAACCTATATTATGTGTCATCTTTCTAGCTAGAGTGACTGTTCTTCCCATACTATTGGGATTCAGGTAGTAGTCACATAAGATAAACAAGAATTCATATTTTTCCTGTGTAAATTCCTTAAACTGAAGGCATAGAGCAAACTTACAACTTTGGGTAAGCTTGCCATGGTCAGCTGCCTATTGATGTCTTCAGTCCCCCGGAGGGAAGGAATACAAAGTAATTTAGTATATTCTAAAGAGAGCTTCCAACAACTGTAAATGTTTCACTCAAGTCAGCACTCTCTAAATGGAAGGAGAGGACAGCTGACTGGCTGTAAGTGACAAAAAGACCCAGCCCACTCAGGGTAGGACTCCTAAGGGAGCAGGGAAGATTTCTGCAGACGTAGAGAAAGCTTGGGGTATCAAAATACACTGAACTTTTTTTATTCATCACATTAACCACCTTCTTCCACTCTAGTACTCTCTCTCCTTTTTTATTTGGGAGGAGGATGCTCTCCCTTTCTATCCCTTCACTCTCCTAGTTCCCTCATCTCTCCCTTCCTCTCCCTCCTTTTTCTTAAAAGAACTGACTATAACATGAAGTAAAGTACATCTGGGTTTAGCTGTGGTTATTATAATACAACTTTCCTGTGTTTTTAATTTAGCTTATGGTAACTAGTTTTTTTTATCCATAATAGGTGAATCTTTGTCAGGATTACTCTGTGCTGTGATCCAGAATGTACTGGTTCGGGAAATACAGTACCTTAGACTGTGCAATTCTCTCTTGCTGATTCCAGTTCAGATATTCTGCCCAACTCATTGGCTCCAGTTTATTCAAGTACATTCTAAAGGGGACTTCTGATGTTTCTTTTTAAGCTAAGGCCTTGGGTCTGCTCCTTCAGTGACTTAAACTTCTATGAATTTTGTGCTGGGAATATAGTCTTGGAAACTCATCTTGCAGAAGGTTTTATTTGTTTATTTTTCCTCGGTGTGTGAGAGACGCAGAAGTCAGAAATTCTAGTGAGATTTACAACAGAAAGAGAAGAATTAAACAGATCCAGCAAGGAATTTGGAAATGAGCAGAAAAATTAATTGACCTGGGCCAAGGAGGGTTCGTGAAAACTCTTGAAGAGGAGAGAGATGAAAATGTAGGAGAAACATTGTGGGTGTCTATAATGGAGACATGTACTGTGCATGAGAGAGATGACAAATAAAAGAAAATTCTTAAGAGGTTGTTTTTTTTTTTTGCATTTCAGGTACATATCTAGAGAAACTAAAGAACTGAGTTACTTTTAATAACTTTTGCTTGCTCAACAATTATTTCTTTGTATGTGGCCCTAGGTATGAACCTGCATCATGAAAAGCCTCACACACACACACACACACACATACATTGTGCTTGCTAACAAGAACTAATTCCATCATTCTTTTTCATGTTCATACCAACACACAAATAAATTTACTCAAAAATATTCATTATCCTGAAAACTTGCTCTTTCACTTAATAAATTATGATCATACTTTTAGGTTGAGAGCAATAGATAAAATTCATTCTTTTCCTTCTACAACTCAACAGTGCTATCAGCCATTCCAGGCAGGGCCACTCAAGATGGATGGATCACAGTAAAGAGTTCTGACAAAATGCGGTCCACTGGAGGAGAAAATGGCAACCCACTCCAGTATTCTTGTCTAGATAACCCCATGGACAGTATGAAAAGGCAAAAAGATATGACACCAGGAGATGAGCCTCCTAGGTAGGAAGGGGTACAATATGCTACCGGGGAAGAGTGGAGGGCAATTTCTAAAAGCTCCAGAATAAATGAGGTGGCTGTGCCAACGCAGAAATGATGGTCAGTTGTGGATGTGTCTGCTGGTGAAAGTAAAGTCCAATGCTACAAAGAATAATATTGCCTAGGTACATGTAATGTTAGGTCCATGAACCCAGGTAAATTTGACATGGTCAAGAAGGAGATGGCAAGAGTGAACATTGACATCTTAGGAATTAGCACATTGAGATGTATGGGACCAGATGAATTAGATTCAGATGATCATTATATCTACTACTGTGGGTAAAAATACCTTAGAAGAAATGGAGTAGTACTCATAGTCAACAAAAGGAAGTCCAAAATGCAGCACTTGGATGCAATCTCAAAAAAGACAGAGTGATCTCTTACTCATTTCCAAGGCAAACCATTCAAAATCAGAGTAGTCCAAGTCTATGCCCCAAGCAATGATGCCAAAGAAGCTGAAGTTGACCAGTTCTAAGAAGACCTATGACACTTTCTAGAACTAACACACAAAAAAGATGCCCTTTTTTTGATAGGGGATCAGAATGCAAAAGTAGGAAGTCATGAGATACCCATATTAAGAGGCAAGTTTGGCCTCAGAATACAAAATAAAGCAGGACAAAGGCTAACAGAGTTTTGCCAAGAGAACACACTGGTCATAGCAAACACCCTCTTCCAACAAGACAAGAGATGACTCTACACATGGACATCATCAGATGGTCAATACCAACATCAGACTGATTATGTTCCTTTCAGCCAAAGATGAAGAAACTCTGTAAAGTCAGCAAAAACAAGATCTGGTGCTGACTGTGACTCAGATAATGAGCTTCTTACTGAAAAATTCAGACTTAAGTTAAAGAAGGGAAAACCATGAGGGCATTCAGACATGACCTAAATCACATCCCTTATGACTGTACAGTCGAAGTGGCAAATAGATTCAAGGGATTAGATCCAAAAGACAGACTGCCTGAAGAACTATGAATGGATGTGTGCAACACTGTACAGGAGGCAGGGACCAAAACCAGCTCAAAGCAAATGAAATTCAAGAAGGCAAAGTGGTTGTCTGAGGAAGCTTTACAAATAGCTGAGGAAAGAAGAGAAGTGAAAGACAAGGGATCAAAGGAAAGATATACCCAAATGAATGCAGAGTTCCAGATAATAGCATGGAAAAATAAGAAGGCCTTCTTAGATGAACAATAGAATGAGAAATAGAAGAGAACAACAGAATGAGTAAGACTAGAGATCTCTTCAAAAAAACTGGAGATACCAAGGGAAAGTTTCATGCAAGGATGAGCATGTTAAAGGACGGAAATGGTAAGGACCTAAAAGAAGCAGAAGAGTTTAAGAAGAGGTGGCAAGAATACATAGAAGAACTATACAAAAAAGGTCTCAATAACCCAGATAACCATGATGGTGTGGTCACTCACCTAGAGCTGGACATCCTGGAGTATGAAATCAAGTGGACCTGAGGAAGTATTACTATGAACAAAGCTAGTGGAGGTGACAGAATTCTAGCTGAGCTACTTCAAATCCTAAAAGATGATGCTATTAAAATGGTGCACTGACTATGTTGGCAAATTTGGAAAACTCAGCAGTGGCCACATGGCTGGAAAACATTATGCTCAAAATCCTTCAAGCTAGGTTTTAGCAGTACATAAGCCAAGAACTTTCAGATGTAAAGGCAGGGTTTTGAAGAGGCAGAGGAACCAGAAATCAAATTGCCAACATTTATTGAATCATAGAGAAAGTAAGGGAGTTCCAGTAAAACAACAACTTCAGCTTCATTGACTATGCTAAAACCTTTGACTGTGTGGATCACAACTGTGGAAAATTCTTAAAGAGGTGGAAATACCAGACCACCTTACCTGTCTCCTGAGAAACCTGTATAGGGATCAAGAAACAATAACTAGAACTGGACAAAGAACAAATGACTGGTTCAAAATTGGGAAAGGAGTTCGACAAAGCTGTATATTGTCACTCTATTTATTTAACTTATATACACAGTACACCATGTGAGCTGCCGGGCTGGATGAGTCACAGGCTAGAATCAAGATTGCCAGGAGAAATATCAACAACCTCGGATATGCAGATGATACTAATCTAATAGCAGAAAGTGAAGAGGAACTAAAGAGCCTGTAGATGAGGGTGAAAATGCCGGCTTAAAACTCAACATTCAAAAAACTAAGATCATGGCATCTGGTCCCATCACTTCATGGCAAATAGATGGACAGAGAGTAGAAATAGTGACAGATTTTATTTTCCTGGGCTCTTCAAAATCACTGGGGGCAGTGACTGCAGCCACAAAATTAAAAGACACTTGCTCTTTGGAAGAAAAGCCATGACAAACCTAGATAGAGTATTAAAAAATATACGACTTTGTCAACAAAGGTCTGTATATTCAAAGCTATGGTTTTTCCGATAGTCATGTATGGATGTGCGAGTTGAACCATAAAGAAGCCTGAGTGTTGAAGAATTGATGCTTTAAATTGTGGTGCTGGAGAAGACTTTTGAGAGTCCCTTGGTTAGTACAGAAATCAAACCAGTCAATCCTAAATTAAATAAACCCTGAATATTCCTTAGAAAGACTGATGCTGAAGCTGAGGCTCTAATACTTTGGCCACCTGATGTGAAGAGCCAGTTTATTGGAAAAGACCCTAATGCCGGGAAAGACTGAAGGCAGAAGGAGGGGGAGTGACAGAAGATAAGATGGTTGGGTATCATCACTGACTCAATGGACATGAATTCGAGCAGACTCTGGGAGATAGTAGAGGACAGAGGACCTGGTGTGCTAGAGTCCATGAGGTCGCAAAGAGTCAGACACAATATAGCGACTGAACAACAACAACATACAATCTTAAATATCATCATATATCACATGGTATACATGTAGTCAAATTAATGAATTCTGTATTCTTTTTTTAAAGCAAATTTTACTAAAACCTTACTAAATTTTTACACAGGATACTCAACAAACACTTACTGAATACCTATCTGCTGCCAGTTTAATGATTGTGAACATTAATAAATTACCCATGGTACTTTCCCTCAAAAAATAAAATCAGTCTAATGTGAGAAATACAGCAGTTTAAAAGTATTTCTTAATTTGAAGAGAATCTGCTCAGAGAATTTATAATAAAGAATGCTTTAAAATAAATCTTTAAAAGAAGCAATTTATCACTAGTAATTCATTCTTAGTCATTGTTTCCAATGTGTGAATAGTACTTAGCAACAACAGAGTACTTCTCTACATGGCAACTCAAGAAACAAACTAATTTCTAACCACTAAGAGCTCAGATAAAGCACCTTACTCCTGAGACCTCAGAGTGATTTATAATTCTACTAATACTTTCACTGTGATAGTAATACATGATATTTATAAGCTATCTTTATTCTGTGGAACTCTAAATACTTAATATATATCATTTGACTTCTTTGCATAATATCTGTAAGATAGAGAAAAGTGTCCCCTACAGATAAGGAAAATGATCTTAAGACAGAACTGTTTGACAATGCCTGAATCAAGTCTCCAGATAGTCAGCCCCACGCTCCTTCCTCTCAATTATACTGGCTGCCTTCTTAGTGGGAACTGCAGAGATTATGTGGATGGTATTATGTCATCAATCAGAGTCTTGTATAGCATGGTAGAGTCAGTTTTTATTTTACAAAAAGAGAGCTTTTCATGTAAACTGTTTCCTCTGTCTACTAGAAGGACCTGTAAATAAAATTCTGCTGACAAGTTTTCTCGGTGAGATGAATCTGAGCAACCAATCTAGTTGGTCCCTCCCACTTTCCAGTCCTATAAGAAGAAAAGACAAATGTAGCATTGAATGTGTAACCCAGGCTCACAGCTATTCCTGGAAGCCCTAATTCATAGAAGAAAAGAGAACACAGTAACAACAATGGCAATGACAAAAATGTTAGACATACATTGGTTATTGATTATTTGATAAAGTTCTACAGCATTCAAATAAACAAAGAATAGTTCAGTAAAATTGTAGTGAAGATTATGCAAATTTCATATGGTTAAGTTGGTACAATTGCAAATATGTAAACAACTTCATCAAAAATCTAGATCTAATACTCAATAACTATTATTTTCCTATATCTCTGAAGACATTTTATCATAAGACGTTTATAACCCCGGGAATCTGATACTAACCAGAAGAATGACTTCATTTGGTATTCCATTTCTCATGACCTCCTGAAAGAATGTCAGTTCAGCATGGCCTCCTTCCTTTTCCAGTTGATTCAAAGAATGGTGTTTTCAAATTGCCATTTGGGATACATGAAGCGGTGCATTTGGAGTCAATGTGCTGCAACCTGAAGTGTAACACTCTTTATTGTTCTTGAGAAACGTGTGCCTAATTCCCTGGAAATTTACTGTTTCAAAGAGTCACAAGTCTCCTGATTGCTTCTCATCAGTCTTGAAGAGATTAGATAAGCTTCCTCCTTCTTACAAAAGCATTTTCTTCATTCAAAATTCCTTTGAGAGCAAAACACTGAGCCAGAATTGGATTTTTAGCAAAATATTACAATATTGTAGGAAACATATTTTTTCTCCTGAGGAGACCCAGCAGTTCAAAACATATACTTATGTACTTTCTCATTTAAGGCTACTGGCCACATATTGAAAAGAGCAAGGATGAGGTAAAAAAACAAAGTCCTTTCTGTGAAGCAGTAAGGATGTTTTTCACTGAGTTATTTTAGAAGACTTGAATGGACTGCTAAGGGCTTTCACATAAAAAGATATGAAAGTCAAACTCAAGAAACAGAGGGGTAAAAAACAACTACAGATCTATAACAGACACTGCTTTTAATTATCATAAACTTGTGATGCACACGGGTGCTATTCTATAGTGACAGGTTTAGAATAATTGTTCAAGTGTATCAACAATAGAAATGACCTCCTTAGAAATCGAGTTATATATACTTGGTGTTGCAAAAGTTGACACAGAAGGAATCAGGATCATGTTTGCAGTAGGATGTGACAACACATCCCCTCTTTCAACATCTTTCAAATGTTTCAACATCTCCCTCTTCCTCTTCATCCATATTCTCTTTTCCCCTCTCTCTCCCTTACTCTTTCCCTTCCTCTCTCTCTCTCTCCTACTTTCAACAAGGAATTCACTTCTAATGTAGTCCTCAGTGGTCATTACAAAATAATAGTAAGAATTGATAACTATGTTTGGGGTTTCTTCTACTTTGCTTTTTTTTGTTTTTTTTTTTTTAGTAGCAGTAAGATGTGCACTTTCATTGGCCTAGATCTCTGATCAGGCTTATAAAGCTTCAATTAAGCTAGACTTCAGAAGGAAAATGTACACCTCACTTTTTTCTCATTAGTCTAATTAACACAATATTTTATTTCTTTCTCTTTACAAAGAGGTTGTCAAGGACAATCAAAGTTAGTAGTGCCATTGTCTCGGAGAAGGCAATGGCACCCCACTCCAGTACTCTTGCCTGGAAAATTCCATGGACAGAGGAGCCTGGTAGGCTGCAGTCCATGGGGTCGCGAAGAGTCAGACACGACTGAGCAACTTCACTTTCCCTTTTCACTTTCACGCATTGGAGAAGGAAATGGCAACCCACTCCAGTGTTCTTGCCTGGAGAATCCCAGGGATGGCAGAGCCTGGTTAGCTGCTGTCTATGGGGTCGCAAAGAGTCAGACACGACTGAAGCAACTTAGCAGCAGCAGCAGCAGCAGCAGCAGCAGCAGTGCCGTTGTCTGTGATATGACTGGGATCTTGGACTCAGAGACACTGTGAGTCAAGATGATGTAGAAATGAAAGACTAATGTCATGGATTTGACCAATCTTCCCAGCCCTGATAGCTCAGTTGGTAAAGAATCCACCTGCAATGCAGGAGACCCTGGTTTGATCCCTGGGTTGGGAAGATCCTCTGGAGAAGGGAAAGGCTACCCACTCCAGTATTCTGGTCTGGAGTATTCCATGGACTGTATAGTCCATGGGCTCACAAAGAGTCAGACATGACTGAGTATCTTTCACTTTCTCTTTTCTTTCCCAGCTCTTCATTTCTCAAAGATGGAAACATGTATAGGGGCTCTGTATTTATTTCCAGGCAAGATAACATAACTTAATTATAAAAGCATCATCTCAACATATTCTTTTTTCTTGGGAAATCTATGAGACTATGTATTAAATTCTACTTTGCCATATAAGGAGTTGAGGTATGTGGACCATAGAAGACTAGCATCCAGGAGAAGAGCAGACTTGGCATGTGGGTATAATAATGGAAAAATACTTGGGTCAGACAAATCTATGTTTGAATCCTGGCTTGGGCTTTTACAATAACATGGGGAATTGAAGATGGCACTTCAATTTAATCTCACTGATCCTCAGTGTCCTAAAAATGTAAACTAAAGGTTATAGCATCTATTTTGAGACGTTTTAAGAATTAAATGTAAAGAGCTTTATGCAGAGAGGGTACCTTACCTAAAGAAAAAGGTAAAGGTCTTTTCTTTACCTTCCTAACTTTTTTCAAAAAACTTCCTAACATCTTTTAGACATTTGGACTATTGGAGAACTAGTGACCTCTGTGACCACATGACTTAAAGTGGTAACAAAATTCACCAGATAAAAACACCCAGCAGGAGACAGCACAGGGTTTGAATCAGTTAGGTCTGGCATCGATACAAAACTGATTTACTGTCTTTGCAATCTTGGATATTACTTAATCTTTCTGGATCTCAGTATTCTCATTATAAAATGGAAATTATTCCGAGTTTGCTGAGTCGTTGCTGAGCGTGGTAGTGAGGATTAAAGACAACTTTTATAAAGCATCTGGTACATTAAGTAAACAGATTGGGAGTAATACTTATTGTTCAGATTTTTATTAATTAAAACTTGTCTGTAGACTCATCTCCTATACTTAATATTCCTTTTTCCACCCAAGACCTTGAAAGGGTTACAATAGGGGCTTTGATCACAGATTAGCTGGTTTGGCTGTGTTAATCTAGCTCTTAAGAATTAGAGTTCCAGCCCTGCCATTAAATGTTTAACTGTACAACTTGAACAGGAATTCTAGGCCTAAATTATGTTCATCTCCAAAATGAGGAGACTGGAATAAATAATTCCTAAAATTCTCTGTAGACATAATATTTTAAGATTCTGTGTCTTTTGACTGAGTTACAGTGGATAAGTACTCATATCTTTAGAGCTTAACCTAGTTCTCTATGGTTTAATTTTCACATTCTCTCTACTCTATTTCTTCTTTAATTGCAAAAGGGGATAATTTCCATCACTTTGCAAACAAACCAATATCTCTCTTCTGATTTAGTGGCATTCCAGAATATTAATGCATCATACTTTAAGACAGTCTGGCTTGTTTCTAATCCAGAAATTCAGTCATAATATAGGTAGTATTAATGAGGAAAATGAGGATTTATTTTCAAGGCTTTTTATGCCTCCAGGCCCCTGGACATTGCACACGATAAAATACACTCAAATTAAAAATAAGATTAAGGTTTAACAGTTAAAAATACATTTTAAGAGTAAAACACTTTTTTCGGTACTCATTTCTACATTACAGAATGGGCACTTAAAAATAAACAAAAATAACAGATTCATTAACCAGCAACAGAATTTTAATAATCATTAACTAGAAAGGAAATAAAATTAACTTGACCTTATCTTAGAAGGTTGTCAGAGACTATTTTGGTTATGTAGATGGGGAACATGTTGTGAACTAGTAGACCTCTGTTTCAAAAGTCCAAAACCCTCTCGTAAGGCTTCAAAACAAATATATAGATCTATTGCTTACAAGGTACCTTTGAATTGTCTTCATCTGGCTCTATTCTTAAGCTATTCTTCAATTAATATTTATTTATCCATCTACTCACTTTTTTTGCATGTCTACTATGTGCTTTTCCAGTGTATTCAGAATGAAATCCAAATTCCCCACCCTGGCTGCTTCTCTGACCTCACCTCCAGTTACGCTCCTCCTTTCCTCCTTCTGCTTTAGCTACTCTGGAATCTGTTTACTTCCTTGAATTCACAGTTTGCCCTTGCCTCAGGGCTTTGTCCGTTCTGTTTCTGTCTGGAACTTTTTCCCCTCTCAAGCTTCCATCCCCACCCCAAATTCTTCACCTGGCTGATTCTGCTTTCAAAGTCTCAACTTAAACAACACTTTCTCTAAGAATTATTTCCTGAGCACCCAATGGAAAGTATAATAGATTTTCTCCACCCATTCTTGTCTTGCATATCTATTAGCTCTTCTCATGGACTACAGTTTTTAATTTTATAATTATTTGTTTACTTATTTAATGTCTGATTTCCTTCAGTTCAGTTCAGTTCAGTTGCTCAGTCGTGTCCGACTCTTAGCGACCCCAAGGACTGCAGCCTACCAGGCTCCTCCGTCCATGGAATTTTCCAGGCAAGAGTACTGGAGTGGGGTGCCATTGCCTTCTCCGAATTGCTCATAAGAGGCATAGAATAAATTTTAATTCATTATTATGGAAAACAGAGGGAAGAGGTCTGAGGAGAAACTTTGTTGGGTACCTACATCTAAGGCCTTGCTCTGGCATCCTCATTCTCTAATTTTCCCTTCTCTATATGCCAAAGCTTCCATGACATGTTTTAAGGCAGAACAATGTCTCCCGTTTGGGACACAAAGACTTAGGCCACCAATTTTTTGTCCACAGTGACTTGAGTTTCTTCATGGTGGGAGTTGGGAAATTCTGGAGAGGATAAATACCTTTGAGAAAGAAACTAAGATGTACCCAGGATTTAGCTCTGGGTAAAATAATAAAAAAGTCCCTACATTGGTCTCTTTGGATTGCTAAATGTCAGAATCCAATAAAGGAAACCTGAAATAAATTACTAGAGCAAGTAATTTATTTTAAATTATTAAAGTTTATTTCAATTTTTTCAGACCCAAAAAACTTTTCTCTGATGGAAATGACCCTTGGCAACAATGACATTCTGACACCATGCATGATGCACCCTTTTGGGAAGTCTGAATTCCATGTCACAATGGCTCTGTTCAGATTACCGGTTTTATCTTACCTGTAAGCCCAATTAGACTACTGAAGTTTCTAATGGCCTTCTGTCTGCTTTGTAAATCATCATGCATGCATGCTGTTGCTTCAGTCGTGTCTGACTCTGTGCAAACCTATGGGCTGTAGCCCACCAACTCCTTTGTCCATGGGATTTCCAGGTAAGAATACTGGAGTGGGTTGCATGCTCTCCTCCAGGGGATCTTCCCAACCTAGGGATCGAACCCATGTCTCTTACATCTCCTGCACTGGCAGATAGTTTCTTTACCACTAGCGCCACCTGGGAAGCCCCAGAAATCATCATAAAGAATATTAAGTCAATAAATTTAATTGCCTCTATATGACATAATTTTGCCTCTATGTGAGTCAATATAGAACCAGAGGCATAATATCAGAATGTACCATAATGCTCTTTATATTGGAGAAGGCAATGGCACCCCACTCCAGTACTTTTGCCTGGAAAAATCCCATAGACAGAGAAGCCTGGTAGGCTGCAGTCCATGGGGTCGCTAGAATCAGACACGACTGAGCGACTTCACTTTCACTTTTCACTTTCATGGATTGGAGAAGGAAATGGCAACCCACTCCAGTGTTCTTGCCTGGAGAATCCCAGGGATGGGGAAGCCTGGTGGGCTGCCGTCTATGGGGTTGCACAGAGTTGGACACGACTGAAGCGACTTCGCAGCAGCCGCAGCTCTTTATATATGAATTTTGGACTAGTTGGAAGAGGGCACCGCAGTTAAGTGGGTCTCATAAGATGAGCCTAAGACAGTTTGCTCTTCAGTAAACACAGCTCAGACTCTGAGTGTAGAAGAAAGATCAAACATTCAGAGTCTAAAACTGGGTCTACTCTCAGTCCTAGATGTCTGAGGGTGATTTGCATTGGTAGTCAGTATCATTTGAGTAACCTGCATGCCCTACCCTGGGTCTCCATTTACTTATTTCAAAATGAGGTGACTGGACTTTTTATTTCTTATATACTTTCTACCTGTAATTTTTGATGATACTTTGCCCTTAAATCCCTTTCACCTCAATCTTTTAATCTTAAAAAATACGAAGTGTGTTTATAAAGTCATTTGATGTCCCTAAACATTATTCCACATGATAACAGTACAGTTCATGAAGCTTAAATTTTATCATTTTAGCTTTGCCTCAGAGGCCAAGTTTTATGAGAGCCTTCATTTGCATCACCAGAAGCTAATTTAATAAAAATAAAGGAACCCCTTTTAGAAATAAATTAAAATTGGTGTTGGGGGGCAGATAACTTTATGTTAAAAAGAAAGCAAAACAAGCAAAAAAAAAAGAAAGAAAGAAAGAAAGAAACCAGGAAGCTAAACTTAGAAGGGGTCAAATCGTTCTGAGTTCTAAGGAATGCTGTCATCTTATCTGTGTTGAGAAATTGGTTCTGGCTCTCAGTGCACTGAAGATAGACGTTTCTAATGGCAACTTCCCAAATCTCTGGTCTCTTGACCCAATATCTTTTGTACCATTTGCCCCGTTTTCTTGAAGCACAATCTACGACATAGACAAGCAGGTACACAGCACCATCCATCCTAGAGTCAGGTAGATTTATCTTTGGAGACGGCTTCAGTATATGAGATGTAAGACACAACTAGATGGAACACTAGTGAAGCCCACTTCACAGACAAAAAGGATGTGGTTTGAATGGGCACTTCTCATTCTGGTCAGGAGAAAGAAGTATAAAGTCAAAGAAGAGAAGGGCTAGGAGACTGATGTCTAATGTTATATGGTGAATAATAGGTTTGTCTTTGACAAATTCCTTTATAATTATCTTCTTCACTGTCAAAAACTTCATTCAACACATCTCCACAATAAATAATTTTTGAATGAATGAATCCTAAAGTTCTGACTTAAATTTCCTAATTGTACTAGTAACAATAGCTATTTCTTGACTACTATTACTATGCCAAGCACTGGGGATCACAAAAATGAATAAGAAATAGACCCTGATTTTAGAGAGCTTACCATCCATAGTTCCTGACTCTTGTAGTTATGACAAAAATAATAATAACCATCATTTATTCATTCATATCAGCCAGGCACTATGCTCAGTGGACAACATACATTAATATAAGCTGCCAAAGTTCCCTCCAGTTCACCAGATACCCTGACAGTGAGGTGATCTTGTTCTGTCTGTGCATCATCTTTCCAAAAAAAAATGGACCTAGCAAGAATTTAGACAATAGGCAGGGATGTTTAAGCAATGTCAGAAATGTCTACAGTAAACATATGAGAACTGTAGTTGATAATGAAAGAGTGAAGTAAGCCAAAGTGAAAATGGAAGAAGTCATCTGAATCACCTTTAACGTACTCTGTCTAAAGGCACCGTGACACTCTGAAAACCACAACGCAATACAGCCCACATTCGGCATTCCAACATGAACAAGGGGGTGAATGCTGTTTAAGTGTTTAAGACTCTCTAGCAAAAGACCACATAGCACATTAAATGGAAACTTAGGAAGACATCACAACCTGCTGGATTTCATTACCAAAATATATATTTTTACCTAAAATTTTTAAAATTATAACATTGAATTTCCTTGTAGTATTTCATAACCTTTGAGTGAGGCATTAAAGTGTTTTTCCTTTTCCCCCACCAACTATAAGCTTCTGTTTTCTTACCCTGGGCGTCTGAATCTTTTATATGCTTGGGTTCTATTCACTGCCTGTTATTCAGACATTGAAATCCCAAATGTTAATTGTTCTTCCAAGTACATTGACAAAACAGCAGCTAAATAAGGGTAGACCAGACTGTGGTAGACTCTGACATGCATTTATGGAACAATGGGGCTCTGAGAGACAGCCTTGTAGCTCACGGGAAGACATAAGATGTGCTATTTTGACTGCTTCATAGCAGAATGGGGAACACACGCACACAAGGGAATTATGCATTTTACTTAGTTTTGCCCAAAGTCCTCAAGGCAACAGAATCTTGTGATGTCATCATGAACTTTCTTTCTCTCCATTTACACTGACACAAAGGCTAAAAATTTCTAATGACATCACAAAGGAAAACCGGAATCTACTTTGATTCCATTAGAAATCTGTTACTTTCAAAGAGACTTGTACCAAAATGTAAGAATCCTTCCTGACAGGGTGTGTGTCACTGTGCTGATGCACGGTGGGTGACACCCTCCCGAACGCAATTCAAACCAGCCAAGAGCAAGGATTCACAATTTAGGTTGGATAAAAAAGACATACTGAATATTGAGCCCTACAAATTTTCTTTTTTTAAAGAAGGAAATCATTTAAACATGTATTTCTTCAGGGATATTCAAATTTCTTACTCATGTCTGGTTACTATGTGACCACTATTTTTGTCCCTTTTTGAGTGGGTCACAAAAATACAGAGGAAGGTAGAGGAAGCTTTCACTCACAGGAATGCAGTGCAGCTCAATCTTTTGTTTTTAAGGTGCAGTGATTTCAGTCTCTAAATGTAACTTCAGGCAGTCTGAAAAGAAACAGGTTAAAATCTCTTTCAGTTATAATTGGTATTTCAGATTTAATTAAAAATTAAACTTTCATAATGTTTCACCATCCAAAGCAATGCATTATCAGTCAAGCGTAGCTTTTTTTTTCTGTTAAGGAAAAAAAAAAAAAAAACCCTCTTCCCAGAGTAGTTTTTTAATGAAAAGAAAAGGATCTAAAGAGGAAAAAAAGCAATTCTGAAAAACAAAATATGCCTCCATGTTAAGGACTTCATAATGATATGACTAGAAAATCAGTGTTTCTAAATTTTACCTATATTCTGATTAAAAAAAAAAACAAAACTCCTAAACAATTTCAAAGCTTCAAGATTACATACAATATTATTTCAGAGAATAAAGAAGAAAATCTACAGTCTGAATACACATATTAAAGGGAAATTACAACTTCAAATAAAATTGGAAAATAACATTAGACCCACTGCTTTCAAATGACTGAGGGGCAAACGGTGAAGCAGAGGCAAAGAAACATATTTAGCACTACAAATGCCCATTGCAAGGCATTAAGGGTTTAGTGCACTCCAGATGACATCACACTGTAGAGCTTATTGTATGAAGCATTGCTGTTTTAAGCAACATGGGAAGACCATCAGGGTTTAAACTACCTCTCTTGGTTTAAATAACCATAAATGCATCTTTTAAAATATCTATTTTTAATTTTTGAATTAAGAGTCCATGCATTAAGATAAAAGTATTTAATAACTATCTGGGCTTAAAATGTCATATTAATTTTTGTAGTCCTTTATTTTTTCATACAACATCATCTATAAATAAGATAATATTAAAAAAAAAAACAGACAGGATTAAGTCATCCTTATTTTTAGCTTCAAATAATTGATACAACAGGTTTAGAAAAATATAGATTTTTAGTATAAAAAGGAGATAACACAATTATCTTTTACTTTACATCATGCCGTCCATTTTTTATATATTTGTAGCACTAAATGTGGTATGTTTATGTCCATCTTCATATTAATGCAAGGTAATATTTTAACATCTCCACATATAAGAGCATAATCATAAATCGGCCTTGAAACTGCATCTATTTTTGAAAATGTACCTATTTCTTACTTGTGAGTTCTACTTTCTTTTTCCCTTGGATTAAATAAAAGAATATTTTGTGTATTGTGTCTATTTGATGCACATAGGTTATACGTTCAAACTGGTTCAAATTCACTAGATCTATCCATGAATGGATCCACACACACACACACAAAATCACTGACTAACTAAACTTTTCGCCTGCTTCTCACATGCCTGAATTAGACCAAAAATGCACCAGTGTAAAGACAGAAATTATGGAGGCGTCACCAGGGACAACTATGAGGAGGGGAGTGCACATATTTCCTTATAAGGCAACAAAACATTCATAAAAGAAGCTGACAAAAATAACTCATGCTCAGAAATAATGTCGAATAACAATAATCCCTAATAAATGATTCAGAAATATAAGAGCTGCCCATCTCTATATAAATCTGAATCACCAACTGATACTGTTCTACTCACCAATCACATATGGTTAGTGAAACTGATTCACTGTCTAGTTTAGATAAGAAAAGGCGATAGAAACGAGACTGCATATTTATATATAAACTGTTTAACTGACAACTTGCAGTTCAATTTAGTGTCAGATTTCCTTTTCCTTAATTCACCAGATGTTGAGTGAATTGAACTCAGTTCAAAACAATAAAGCAGTTTCTATGAATAGAAAGTCTACTAAGTTATATTCTCCTCTTTGCATGTCATTCCTTTCTCCTCTTTGACCTTTATTTTCCCTTCTCTGACTCTGCCTGTTTATTCCTTACTTTCACTTTCCTCCTTATTTATTGTTTCCCTTTCTCTTTTTTCCCCCTTGGTGTGGGTAATGAAGCTCAAAAATAACATCTTGTATCCTGTTGAGGGAAACTTGGTCACAACTATCCTTCCAGATGACAAACTCATTCTTAAATGTCTGTTTTCCAATCCAAAGAAAACAGAGCAATTGAGAAAATAGAGATGCAACATCACTTACCACTACCACCACCACCACTTTTAATTCCCATGCTACATTCATCACAAGGAGGACTGAAGTTTATTTACATTATCCCCTAACCTTAAATAGGACCGCAAATAAGACTAATAACAGGACCATTTTGTGGCACTCAAGCAAACGGCTGGGCAAAACAGATGGATCTTACTTTGCGCCAGGACTCAAAAAATACAGTCGCCAACTCACTGTTGGCGACTACGTATCTTGGCCCAAAGATGGACCTGGAAGTGGGACCAGTTGTCTTTGATATGAATATGGTTCCTATTCAGATCAGCCTCATGAGAAATCATTAACTCTGCTACTATGCAGTGGGGTTAAGTATTGGTTAGAAACTGTTTGGAAGACTGGTCATCAAGAAAGTGAAATATTCTGAAGGCATGCCAGATTAGATTAAGGAGCAGAGAAGTTAAGACTAGGATCTTATTTTTGGCACTATGGTCTACTTTTCAACTTCTGTTTTTGTTAAGTTCAGTACTGTACACTGAATCCACCTTTAAAATACTAGATTTCCGGAGTACGTGTCATCAATAAGAATAACTTGCTCTTGACATTTCAAGTTCCAAAATCTGTTAAAATTTTTTCAAGTTATCCAGAACAACCTCAGTTATTATTAAAATTGACCACCAATGTCAGACTTCTTTAATCAAGATAGAACTTTGCCAGGCTTTATAGAATACAGTGAACACCCAGTGATGCACTGGTAAACAACTCAGTAATCAATGCAAATTACAAAGCCCGTAAGAATGCTTCTCTTGGCAGACACCCTTTAGCAAAGAGAGTTGTACATTCTGCACTAGTTAAAGATTCTGAATGTCTTTCCAGAGAAGTAGCAAATGCATTATATTACAGTAACCCATCCTAAGTCACAAGGCCAAAAAACAAATCCCCAGACAATAAAAAACTTAAGAGGGGTGAAGAACTATAGATCTTAGTATTGACTAGGAAAAAAGGGCTGCTTCTGACTACACTCTACTTTTCAAAATCCTCACATAGGTAGAGGTTTTAGATATCACCAGGTCACAGAACTTCAAGGAGAGATCAACAAAGCACTCCAGTTTAGGAAGTCTATGCTCATCCAGGCAGTTCTCTTAATGCTCTCCCAATTCTTCAGCACCAATTATATCCTGCTCAGATTGTTTTTGCGAGCTCACTCACCTCTCTATGACCACACTCGCCTGTGGTCAGCATAGAGACCAAATGACAATATTTGATTATTTCTCTTAGTCTTTGTTTCCTTTTCACTTAAAATTTATTGTGAAAAAATTCAAACATAAGCAAGAGTAGAGAGTATAGTAAAACAGAACTCCCCTCTCCCCAAAAGAACTCCTACGTATTTATCACCCGAGGTCAGTGTTTACTTCATCTATGCTCTAACCAACTTCTTTTTCCACCAGATCATTTTAAAGACAATCCCAGATGTCATATTACTCCATCCATTAATATGTTAGTATGTATTATTAAAAAATAATGACTTTTAAAAGTCACAACACCATTATATCACATCAAAAATAATAGTAATTATTTAATGTTATTAAATATTCTGTCAAATGATTGACTTTTTTTTTTCTAGCTGACTAGTTTGAATTAAGATCTGAACAATATCTGCATATTACATTTGAATCACAATTTCCCTTTAATCTATAAATTTCTTTTAAACATTTTAACTTTTAATTTTGAAATAATTTTACATATATGGAAAAGTTGCAAAGGTAGCTCAAAGAATTCTCATATTTCCTTCACTATGTTCTCTTAACTTTAACATTGTATATAACCAAGGTAAGAAATTAACACTGATACAATACTATTACCTAAACTACAGACTTTATTCAGATGTCACCAGCTCTTCCACTAATATATTTTGTCTCTTTCAAGGATCTAATCCAGGATACCTGAATTAATCTACCTGGTATCCTAGATTAGATCCTTGGATCTAATGGATAAAAGATCCATGGATAATTAGATAAATGCATCTAATTAGATCCATGGATAAAAAGATGTATTCAGCTATCTTTTATCCTAAATCTCCTCTGCATGCTAAATCGCTTCAGTCATGTCTGACTCTTTGCGACCCTATGGACTGTAGGACATCATTCAGATTCTCCAAGCAAGAATATTGGAATGGGTTGCCAAAATGCTCTTCTCTAAAGTCTCCTCTGATCTGTAACAATTTCTCAGTTTTTTCTTGTTCTTCAGGACCTTGATAGTTTTGAAGAGCAGTGGTCAGATATTTTGTGAAATGGTCCTCAGTTTGGATTTGACTGATGTTTCCTCATAATTGGGCTTCCCTTGTGGCTCAGCTGGTAAAGAATTTGCCTACAATGTGGGAGAGACCCTGGGTTCGATCCATGGGTTGGGAAGATCCCCTAGAGAAGGGGATACTGGAGATACCCACTCCAGTATTCTGGCCTGGAGAATTCCATGGACTACACAGTCCATGGGGTCGCAAAGAGTCAGACACGACTGAGAGACTTTCACTTCACTTCACCTCTCATAATTAGCCTGGGATTACAGTTTTAGTTCAGTTCAGTTCAGTCACTCAGTCGTGTCCAACTCTTTTCGACCCCATGAATTGCAGCACGCCAGGCCTCCCCATCCATCACCAACTCCCGCAGTTCACTCAAACTCACGTACATCGAGTCGGTGATGCCATCCAGCCATCTCATCCTCTGTCGTCCCCTTCTCCTCCTGCCCCCAATCCCTCCCAGCATCAGAGTCTTTTCCAATGAGTCAACTCTTCGCATGAGGTAGCCAAAGTACTGGAGTTTCAGCTTTAGCATCACTCCTTCCAAAGAACACCCAGGACTGATCTCCTTTAGAATGGACTGGTTAGATCTCCTTGCAGTCCAAGGGACTCTCAAGAGTCTTCTCCAACACCACAGTTCAAAAGCATCAGAGAAGAATGCAAAAGAATGAAGTGCTCTTCTGATAACATCATGTCATGGGGTCTCTGATATCCATATGACTTATCACTAGGGATGTCAATCTTGGTCATTTGGTTAAGGGAGTATCTGCCAGGTATCTCTTTCCTTAGTTTTAATAAGCATAATTTCTTTAAGTTTATTGAGGTATAATTATGTAATAAAATTCATCCTTGTAAGTGTAAAATTTAATGATTTTAAGTAAATTTAGAGTTCAGCTATCATCACCACAATTAATTTAGAACATTTTTGTCACTCCAAAAAAGACCCTTCATGTTCTTAGGCAGTCAATCCCCACTATTATTCCCAGTCCCAGACAACAATTAATCTGCTTTCTGTCTCCAAACATTTACATTTTCTGACCATTTCTTATAAATGCAATCACACACTATGTGGTTTCTTGCATTTGGCTTTTTTTTTCCTCTCTTATCATAATGTTTTTCAGATTGATACATGCTGTGGTATATAGTGGGACTTCCCAGGTGGCACAGTGGTGAAGAATCTGCCTGCCAATGTATGGGACACGGGGGTTTGATCCCTGGATTTGAAGATCTCCTGAAACAGGAAATGGCAACTTACGCCAGTATTCTTGCCTAGAAAATTCCATGGATAGAGGAGCCTGGCAGGCTGCAGTCCATGGGCTTGCAAAGAGTCAGATACAACTGAGTGAGTGAACACACAGGCACAAAGCATATAGCAATACTCTATTCTGTTTTATGTATGAATAGTATGCCATTGTATGAATATATGATATTTTGTTAATCCATTCATCAGTTGATGGACATGTGGATTGCTTCCAATTTTTTACTATTATGAATAATGCTGCTATGTGCATTTGCATATATATGCCTCTCTGTGGACATGTTTTCATTTTTCTTAGGGAGATTCCTAGAAGTGGAATTGCTGGGTCAGAAAAATAAGTTTAACTTTTAAGATATCAAGTTATTTTCTAAAGAGGCTGTACCATTTTAAATTCTGAGCAGCAACCTATGAGGGCTCCAGTTTCTTTCTGTCTTCACCAGTATTTGTTACCCTGCCTGTCTTTTTATTACAGCCACAACTGTTGGTGTAAAATAGTATCTCACTTCAGTTTTAATTTACGTTTCCTTAAAGATTAATGACATTGAACATTTTTTAATATGTTTATTAGACATTTTTATATATTTTTTTGTGAAATATCTATTTAAATATTTTGTCCAATTTTTTCATTGGGTTGTTCATTTTTTTATTATTGAAGAATTCTTTATGTGTTATGAAATTTAAAAATATTTTATTAGATATATATTTGTAGAGCATAAATTTTCTCCCAGTATTTTTAGTGGAATCCTTTGAAGTGCAAGAGTTTTTAATTTTGATGAGACCCAAATTACCAAACTTTTTCTTTTTTGTATCATGCTTTTAGGGTCAGATATAAAACTCTGTAAGGTCATGAAGATTTTCTCATTTCCTTATAGAAGTCTTATGGTTTTAGCTCTTACATTTAGATCCATGATCTATTTTGAGTTAATCTTTGTGTATGGTGTGAGGTAGAAATCTAATTTTTAAACAAAATTTTTGTATAGTCTTAGCACCATGGATATTCATTTATATTTCACATAATAAAATTACTTACGATTACATTTACTGACATCTATATCAGTACTGTATGTTCTTCATTATAGTTTTTATAAAAAAGTTTTTAAAACCTGGAAGTTTAAGTTGTCTAACTTTGTTCTCCTTTTCAAAATTATTTTTATTGTTCTGAGTTCTTTGCATTTTCACATGAACTTTTAGGATTAGGTTGTCAGTTTTTATAAAAATGCCTTTATTATTTTTGATTCTTTTTCTATTCTTGTGAATAGAATTGCTTTCCTAATTTCATTGTTTGTTGCTAGTACAGGCATAGCTCACTCTATTGTGCTTTGCTTTGTTGTACTTTGTAGATATTACATTTTTAACAAATTGAAAGACTGTGATAACTGCATCAAGCAGGTCTATAGACACCATTTTTTCCAAAAGCATTTGCTGATTCCATGTATCTGTGTCATACTTTGGTAATTCTTTCAATATTTCAGTGTTTCATTATTTTATTTCTTATGGCATTATGCCAGCAAATTTGGAAAACTCAGCAGTGGCCACAGGACTGGAAAAGGTCAGTTTTCATTCCAATCCCAAAGAAAGGCAATGCCAAAGAATGCTCAAACTACCACACAATTGTACTCATCTCACA
>NW_011494787.1:5580271-5581228 GCF_000754665.1 Bison bison bison
AATCCCAAAGAAAGGCAATGCCAAAGAATGCTCAAACTACCACACAATTGCACTCATCTCACACGCTAGTAAAGTAATGCTCAAAATTCTCCAAGCCAGGCTTCAGCAATATGTGAACCGTGAACTTCCTGATGTTCAAACTGGTTTTAGAAAAGGCAGAGGAACTAGAGATCAAATTGCCAACATCTGCTGGATCATAGAAAAAGCAAGAGAGTTCCAGAAAACATCTATTTCTGATTTATTGACTATGCCAAAGCCTTTGACTGTGCTGCAAGGTTGCTTCAGTCATGTCCGACTCTGTGCGACCCCATAGACGGCAGCCCACCAGGCTCCCCAGTCCCTGGGATTCTCCAGGCAAGAACACTGGAGTGGGTTTTCATTTCCTTCTCCAATGCATGAAAGTGAAAAGTGAAAGTGAAGTCGCTCAGTCCTGTCCGACTCTTAGCGACCCTGTGGACTGAGGCCCACCAGGCTCCTCCATCCATGGGATTTTCCAGGCAAGAGTGCTGGAGTGGGGTGCCATTGCCTTCTCAATTTGACTGTGTGGATCACAATAAACTGTGGAAAATTCTGAAAGAGATGGGAATACCAGACCACCTGATCAGCCTCTTGAGAAATTTGTATGCAGGTCGGGAAGCAACAGTTAGAACTGGAAATGGAACAACAGACTGGTTCCAAATAGGAAAGGAGTTCGTCAAGGCTGTATATTGTCACCCTGCTTATTTAACTTCTATGCAGAGTACATCATGAGAAATGCTGGACTGGAAGAAGCACAAGCTGGAATCAAGATTGCCAGGAGCAATATCAATAACCTCAGATATGCAGATGACACCACCCTTATGGCAGAAAGTGAAGAGGAACTAAAAAGCCTCTTGATGAAGGTGAAAGTGGAGAGTGAAAAAGTTGGCTTAAAGCTCAACATTCAGAAAATGAAGATCATGGCACCCGGTCCCATCA
>NW_011494787.1:5581372-5582999 GCF_000754665.1 Bison bison bison
TGCCAACAAAGGTTTGTCTAGTCAAGGCTATGGTTTTTCCTGTGGTCATGTATGGATGTGAGAGTTGGACTGTGAAGAAGGCTGAGCACCAAAGAATTGATGCTTTTGAACTGTGGTGTTGGAGAAGACTCTTGAGAGTCCGTTGGACTGCAAGGAGATCCAACCAGTCCGTTCTGAAGATCAGCCCTGGGATTTCTTTGGAAGGAATGATGCTAAAGCTGAAATTCCAGTACTTTGGCCACCTCATGCGAAGAGTTGACTCATTGGAAAAGACTCTGATGCTGGGAGGGATTGGGGGCAGGAGGAGAAGGGGACGACAGAGGATGAGATGGCTGGATGGCATCACTAACTTGACAGACGTGAGTCTGAGTGAACTCCGGGAGTTGGTGATGGACAAGGAGGCCTGGCGTGCTGCGATTCATGGGGTTGCAAAGAGTCGTACACGACTGAGCGACTGATCTGATCTGATCTGATGGCAATTTGTTATTAGTGATTTCTGATGCAAAAGACTCCAACTAGGTGAAGACTCAGATGATAGCATTTGTAGCAGCAAAGTATTTTAAATGAAAGTATGTACATCCATAATGCTATTGCACACTTAATAGAACTACAGTATAGTGTAAACATAATTTTATATGAATTATTGAAATCAAAAGGTTTGTGTGACTTGCTTAATTGAAGTGGTCTGAAACTGAACCCTTAGTAATTCTGAAATATGCTTATATACAGAAATACAATTGACTTGTGTATAATGCTCTTGTACTCAGTGAACGTGTTATGCTCAATTTTTAGTTTGTGTGTGTGTGCATGCATTCCTTAATGTTCTCTACATACTTATAACATTTTCTGCAAATAACAGTTTTTACTTTCCAATCTGGATACTTTTGATTTCTTTCCTTCCTGTTCCTTTTTTTCTTTCTTTGCTTTATTTCCTCTTTTTCTTTATTTTTCTTACATTTCTGGACAGATATACTAGTACAGTCTTTAGCAGAAGAGATGAGATCTGACAGCCCTGCCTATTTCCCTTATCTTAAACCACTCAGTTTTTCATCATTAAGAATATTAATTGTAGGGTTTTTTTTTTTCTTGGATGCTTCTTATTTAGGTATATAAAAGCAAAATGGCTGTCTGGGGAGGCCTTACAAATAGCTGTGAAAAGAAGAGAAGCGAAAAGCAAAGGAGAAAAGGAAAGATATAAACATCTGAATGCAGAGTTCCAAAGAATAGCAAGAAGAGACAAGAAAGCCTTCTTCATGATCAATGCAAAGAAATAGAGGAAAACTACAGAACGGGAAAGACTAGGGATCTCTTCAAGAAAATCAGAGATACCAAAGGAACATTTCATGCAAAGATGGGCTCGATAAAGGACAGAAATGGTTGGACCTAACAGAAGCAGAAGATATTAAGAAGAGATGGCAAGAATACACAGAAGAACTGTACAGAAAAGATCTTCACGACCCAGATAATCACAATGGTGTGATCACTGACCTAGAGCCAGACATCCTGGAATGTGAAGTCAAGTGGGCCTTAGAAAGCATCACTACGAACAAAGCTAGTAGAGGTGATGGAATTCCAGTTGAGCTATTCCAAATCCTGAGAGACGATGCTGTGAAAGTGCTGCACTCAA
>NW_011494787.1:5583099-5584038 GCF_000754665.1 Bison bison bison
CGCACAATTGTACTCATCTCACATGCTAGTAAAGCAATGCTCAAAATTCTCCAAGCCAGGCTTCAGCAATATGTGAACCGTGAACTTCCAGATGTTCAAGCGGGTTTTAGAAAAGGCAGAGGAACCAGAGATCAAATTGCCAACATCTGCTGGATCATAGAAAAAGCAAGAGGGTTCCAGAAAAGCATCTATTTCTGCTTTATTGACTATGCCAAAGCCTTTGCCTGTGTGGATCACAATAAACTGTGGAAAATTCTGAAATAGATGGGAATACCAGACCACCTGATCTGCCTCTTGAGAAATTCGTATGCAGGTCAGGAAGCAACAGTTAGAACTGGACACGGAACAACAGACTGGTTCCTAATAGGAAAGGAGTTCCTCAAGCCTGTATATTGTCACCCTGTTTATTTAACTTATATGCAGAGTACATCATGAGAAATGCTGGACTGGAAGAAACACAAGCTGGAATCCAGATTGCTGGGAGAAATGTCAGTAACCTCAGATATGCAGATGACACCACCCTTATGGCAGAAAGTGAAGAGGAACTCAAAAGCCTCTTGATGAAAGTGAAAGTGGAGAGTGAAAAAGTTGGCTTAAAGTTCAACATTCAGAAAACAAAGATCTTGGCATCCAGTCCCATCACTTCATGGGAAATAGATGGGCAAACAGTGGAAACAGTATCAGACTTTATTTTTTTGGGCTCCAAATCACTACAGATGGTGACTGCAGCCATGAAATTAAAAGACGCTTACTCCTTGGAAGGAAAGTTATGACCAACCTAGATAGCATATTCAAAAGCAGAGACATTACTTTGCCAACAAAAGGTTCATCTAGTCAAGGCTATGGTTTTTCCTGTGGTCAAGCATGGATGTGAGAGTTGGACTGTGAAGAAGGCTGAGCGCCAAAGAATTGATGCTTTTGAACTGTGGTGTTGGAGAA
>NW_011494787.1:5584138-5606981 GCF_000754665.1 Bison bison bison
CATGTGAAGAGTTGACTCATTGGAAAAGACTCTGATGCTGGGAGGGATTGGGGGCAGGAGGAGAAGGGGACGACAGAGGATGAGATGGCTGGATGGCATCACTGACTCAATGGACCTGAGTCTGAGTGAACTCTGGGAGTTGGTGATGGACAGGGAGGCCTGGCGTGCTGCGATTCATGGGGTCGCAAAGAGTTGGACACGACTGAGCCACTGATCTGATCTGATTCTATTTTTAGATTGTTGAAATTTCTGTCATAAATAGATATTGGATTTTCCCATATTTTTTGAATATCTAGTGCAATAGCTATGTGGTTCTCTCCCTAATATGAACTAATATGTTCAGTTTTGTTCAGTTCAGTCACTTAGTCCTATCTGACTCTTTTAGGCCCCATGGACTGCAGCACACCAGGCTTCCCTATCTGTCACCAACTCCTGGAACTTGCTCAAACTCATGTCCATCAAGTCAGTGATACCATCCAACCATCTCATCCTCTGTTGTCCCCCTCTCCTCTTGCCTTCACTCTTTCGCAGCATCAGGGGCTTTTCTAAGGAGCCAGTTCTTCGCATCACATGGCCAAAGTATTGGAACTTCAGCTTCAGCATCTGTCATTCCAATGAATATTCAGGACTGATTTCCTTTTAGAATTGACTGGTTTGATCTCCTTGTTGTCCAAGGGACTCTCAAGAGTCTTCTCCAACACCACAGTTCAAAAGCATCAGTTCTTTAGTGCTCAGATTTATTTACGGTCCAACTCTCACATCCATGAGTGACTACTGGAAAAACCAAAGCTTTGACTATATGGATCTTTATATTACATGAATTGATTACTGGATATCAAACCAAATGCACTCCTAGGATAAATGGTTAGGGTATATAATAATACTACAAATTGCTGTATTTGCTTTGTGAATACTTTGCAGAGGATTTTAGTTTCTATAATTATGAGGAATACTGCTTTGCTTTCTTATGATGTCTTTGTCTGGATTTGGTCTCAGGGTAATACTATTGTAATAGAATGAATTGAAAAGTGTTCCTGCTCTCTCCATTTTTGGAAAAATTTGTGAAAAATTGGTGTTATTTCTACTTTAAATATTGGATAGGATACAGTGAAGTCATTTGCATCCAGACTTTTCTTAGTAGGATCACTTAATTAATAATTCCATCTTTTTACTGTTATAGGTTCATTTAGATTTATTATTTCTTTTTGAATCAGTTTTGGTAATTTATGTATTTCTAGAAGTGATACCATTTTTTCTAAGTTGCTTTATTTCTTGGAATATGTTTTTTCATAGTATTACCTTTTAAATTTCTATGGGGTTGATAATGTCTCCTCTTTCATTTCTGATTCTGGTAATCTGTTACATCCTGTCTTTCTATCTTGGTCAGTCAAGCTAAAAATCTGTCAATTTTGTTGCTCTTTTCTAATAATCAAGTTTTGGTTTCATTGATTTTCTCTATTATTTTCTTGTTATATATCATTGATTTATGTTCTGATCCTTCTCCTTTGAGTTTTTTATATACTTATACCATATTTATGTTTACCTAAATAATTACATGACCAGTGTTATTTATTTATTTGGGCATATTTTAAATAATGTTTGCTGTCATTTCTTTTTAGCCTAAAGAATTTCCTTTAGTATTTCTTATAAGGCACATCTGCTAGCAGTGAATTCTCTTTATTTATTTATATTTTAATATCTTTATTTTACCTTCATTTTGAACAGTTTTTCTGGATATGAAATTCTTGATCATCATTTTTAAAATCTTTATTTCCTTTAACACTTTGAATATATTACCTCTCTGCCTCTGACTTTAAATGTTTTTGATGGGAAATCAACTGTTAATCATAGTGGTGTTCCCTATATTGAATCAGTCTTTTTTTTCTCTTGCTGCTTTCAAGAATCTCTCTTTCTCTTTGGCTTTCTAACTTTGATTGTGAAGTGACTATGTATAGATTTTCATGTTTATGATGTTTGGAATTTCTTGAGCTTCTCAAGCATGTAGATTAATATTATTCATAATATTTGGCAAGTTTTGGGCCACTGTTACTTTGAATATTCTTTTTCTTCTCTTTCTCTTCTGCCCTCATTCTCTCCCATTGCACATGTTAATATGCTTGATGGTTTCTCACAGATCTCTGAAGCTCTATTTATTTTCTTCGTCATTTTTTTCTGTTCTTCAAATCAGGTAATTTCTACTGATCGATTTCAAGCTCACTGATTTTTTTCTTTTTTTCCTTATGCAATCTCAAATCTGCTTTTGAGTCCCTCCAGGATATTTTTTTATTTTAATTAATGTTCTTTTTAACTTCAGATTTTTGTTTCTTTTAAAAATAATTTATACCCTTATATTAATACACTTCATATGACTAGCAATTGTAGTAATACTGTATTTAATTGTTTAACATGATTTCCTCACTTATTTAAGCATATTTGTATTAGCTACTTTCAAGTCTTTTTTGCTGAATTCAACATCTGCTCTTTCCCTAACCTAGAGATAGTTTCTATTGACTGCTTTTTAAACTGGGTGTGGGTTAAAATCCTGTTTTCTTACATGTCTCACTTTTTTTTTTCTTGCAAATTGACATTTTATATAATATGCTGTAGTAACTATGACTTCTAATTTTTCCCCCAGGGTGTTGTTGCTGCTATTGCTATTTATTTGCTTTTTAGTGACTTACCTTTCTAGTTCTGTGGCATCTGTCTCCCTCAAACTATGTAGCTACTGAAGTCTCTGGTCAGTTTTTATAATTTCCATTTTCGTTTCTTAACTAAGACTTGCCCCAGTATCAGCATCATTTGCAGTTTATATCCAATGGCTGGTCAGAGTTGTACTCAACTTAGGCCAATGAACTAACACACTTTGCTGATAAATATGTATATGGGTTGGAGAATTCATTCGAAGTTCAGTCAGTTTACGAGTCTTCCTTGGTTCTTACATTCCACTAGGCTCTTTCTTATCTCCTCTACAGTCTAGGATATGTGAATATCTTGGACCTTCTCTGATCTTTCCTGAAATATGCATGAAGACTTTCAAACCACCAGAAACATGTTAGTTTTATCAAGGAGCCATATGGTAGTCTTCTCATCCAATCCTTCATATTAAATTTCTGGTTAATATGCCAGGCTATTGCCTACCCCAACCTGAATTGCAATCTCAGTCTAGCTATGAGGTTTACACTTCCTTTTGGTTTGCCACTGAGATTGCTACTATTTTGACATTACTCAGGGACATGTGGTTTTTCACGTTCTATTCCACCAAGCCAGCAGTGTACCTGTGGTTTTCATGGCTTGCCCTGCCCTGGCTGAACTATTCTGCTATTCAAGTTTGGGTAGGGGTGAGGAGTGGAGGTAGGCCCGACTGAAACACCAGACCCCACTTACACCAGTTGTATCACAATAATCTTTAATGTAGCTCCTTTTGCTCTCAAAAACATCCAGTTTAGGTAATAAAATTTATAGTCTCCTTCTACATAATGATCCTAAACAATTTACAATATTCCTTTAGCAAAATTATTCTTTTAATGCAAGAATCAGAGACCCAACTGCAGGGATGTGTGTATGGGTGGTTGAGGAAGTCCAACTGCTATTGAATGAAAGTTTCCATGATGGTTAGATGTGTACAGAATATCCTCAACTGCCTGTCTGCCTACAGCGTTAGAAAGTACAAATATTATGGGAGACAAGAATGTCTGTCAATTCTGAAAGTCCTTAATTGGGATTAAGCCCATGGGGTTGGGCCATGGGCTTCCCTTGTGGCTCAAATGGTAAAGAATCCACCTGCAATGTGGGAGACCTGGGTTCGATTCCTGGGTTGGGAAAATCCCCTGGAGAA
Source organism: Bison bison bison (assembly GCF_000754665.1). Classification (NCBI taxonomy): domain Eukaryota; kingdom Metazoa; phylum Chordata; class Mammalia; order Artiodactyla; family Bovidae; genus Bison; species Bison bison. The sequence goes on from NW_011494787.1 coordinate 5,587,974, forward strand.
GGGAAAGGCTACCCACTTCAGTATTCTGGCCTGGAGAATTCCATGGACTGTACAGTCTATGGAGTCACAAAGAGTCGGTCACGACCGAGCAACTTTCACTTCACTTCACTTCACTTTATGAGAATTGGGAGGTTGATGGAGGATCAGGATTAGGGTGTTAAACTTCACCCATCAGAGATAAATAATTTTGCCTTGCTTTACAGAGCTAAGAGGAGTCACTCAATGAGAATAGGTAGAATTATATGGTTTATAGAGGACTGCTAGGAAATTTAGAGCTTGAATGAGCTGAAATAAATCCATTCCAAGTGACTGTGGAGAACATGTTATCTAGACTTAATCTTTTATAAAATAGTAGCTCAGAGATCTCACTAAAGAGGTTCAAATACTTACTTGGATCAGGTTAGTATTCACCAAATTATTCTTTCATGGTTTTCTGTCTCACTTAGTTTATATCCACCCAGGAACATACTAAGGTGATGTATTCCTCCGGGAGCTTAAATAACTCTTATAAAACAGAAAATTCCAATATAGAAATGGGAATAATATGCACTTTAAAAGTGATTTTTGCTTTACATGATGATCCACGAAAAATTCCCTTGAGAGAGTCTCTGAGAGCATTTAAATTATGAATAGATTTACAAAATCACTCTTATCACATAAAATGAGATAAACATGTAGTATCTGCTTCTAGGATTTTCAAAACTGTTTTTTTCCCCTCAAAAAGACTGCAAGGAATGGGAAAATCAGCAAAAATTTGTGCAGTAGAAATTCAGAATATACGATGCATTAACTTCAGATATCTTACTGATTTTTTTTGAATCAACATTACGCTTCACAATTTACAAAGTGTTGAAGAAATCAAAGTGTTCACCAAACTTCATCTAATTAAAATGTCATGATAATTCATTTTTGACCCAGGAATGTGTAATAGTAAATGTTACTATTTCTATTTGGAAAACAAAGAATCCAATCCATGAAACAAAACATGCAAACATTATATAAATTGCTTAAGGATGTGAATAAGTCTGATGATGGAGTATTTGATGAAATTCCATCAACTTGTAGCATGTATCAGTTAGGCAATACACAGGGTACAACAAAGAAGAAACTAGGAACCTCCATCTTTCTATTATGTAGATTAGAGCAAAATCAAAATAAATGTTTAGAGAGATTTTTTTGGACCTAATAATACTTCTCCAGCTAATCTCTCAGGTAAAGAAGGTAGATACTTTCTAGATGTGAGTTTTTATTACGCTTTTCAATTTCTATAGAAGAATTTTAATACATCTCCTAAACTGATTACTATTTCTGCCTTTAATTAACAAAGAATAGCTGGATTCTAAGTGTTTCCTCGTAATACCATCTAGAATTCACAGTCATCCAATACCAATCGAAGGCCTAACTTAGAGAAATAGTATATATAGGAAATTAAAAGTTATACAGTCCTTTCACTGGAGTTCAGTATCTAGATAAATTCTAAAATCCTAATTTGAGTTATACCAGAATGAAGTGTATTCTACCTGGCCTGTATTTTATGGGGTTGAAAATACCAAATTGCACGTTACTGAAATGTTATCAATCTATATGGAGGGCCACAACTGAAATGCACCTATAAAATATTATTTGTTTCTCATAAAAATGAATATTGGTCATGCTATTCATGATAAAACACTGTGATCTCTTTATACACTGATGGGTATCATAGGAAGATATTTATTTTTAGTCTTAATATCAGCAATATAGTTTTTCAAAACATACAAGAATCAACCTAGTTCTTCTAGGCACTGGACTTGATAGACTTATTTATACCTTTATGGTTACTTTATTTCATTTTCTTCTACCCTCAATGCTATTCAAATTAGATGTCTGAAGAAAAGTTATATATTTGTATCATGAGGGTTCAAGACTAAATTAAAACTTAGATAAGCATCTTTTACAAATTCATCTGAAGGTTGATTCTTGGCTTTCTATGCAAGAATAGAATAATTTGGAACCTACAGAGCAATAGTAGCTATTTTCAACTCACTAATAAAGCATACAAAATAGGGCAGCTATGACTGTGCAGGTTGCGCCCTGTACAAGGGCACCTAGTCCAGCAGTGTGTTCTGTTTTATAAGCCATACTCCCTGGCCAAGCTACATCATCTGGAAGAGGGTTTCCTTTAATAATTATGCAAAGGCGGAACCTTTTCCTAAGTTGTTCTTAACCTCCGCACAAGTAACAGAAGCCCTCTATAACATGTTTTTAGCATGTAACAGAAGCCCTCTATAGTATTTCTAACAAAATATAATTGATTGCATTGATACTCAGTCAGTTTCCTAGCTGTTACATGTTACATGAATGCTCGGGTAAGTTTGCTTACCACTTGAGTTTGAGTCTTCATGACTTGGACTAAGCAGTTTTTTAAAAATAGAATGGTAGTTATAAGTACAGCTTTCCTCAAGGAGACTAACTTTGAAATAGAATAGGAGAAAAGGATGCTGCTGCTGTCTTTCTTTGTAGGAAAACATACTTTATATCAGATCATATTCTCAACATACTAAAGGCTTTTCTTCCAGAATAGAGTTGAGAAGTGAGTATAGAGCATAATATTATTCATATTAAGATCTCATTGATTAAATTGTCTCCATTGTGGAATTTGAAGCAATGAGAAAAGAAATTTTTAGAAAATCTTAAATAAGTTTGGAGACAATGGGTTATTTGTATAAGGGACTGCTAAGTCACTTCAGTCATATACGACCCTGTGCGACCCCATAGACGGCAGCCCACCAGGCTCCTCTGTCCCTGGGATTCTCCAGGCAAGAACACTGGTGTGGGTTGCCATTTCCTTCTTCAGCATAATGGAATACTTTGCCCTAAATTTAGCTGGTGGTGTCTACTCTCCCTGAGAAATTTTATACAGTTAATTCTCAATAAATGATTTGCAAGTGAGTGAAGCATGAAACGTTTTATATTAATCCTTTTTTGACTACAAAATTAACACATATTCATTGCAAAAGAACTGTAAAATACAGAAAAGTATAAGAAAAAAACTACAAACACCGGAAGTCTCATCACAGGGTCAGTCAACCACTACTGACACTTCAGCATTTAATTCAGACATGACAATTTTAATCCCAGTTTGGCTTTCTTTTTCTCCTCTGCACATCATTGCCTCTTATTTTCACTATTTGGTACTTACTCAAACAATAGTAATTATTTTTTGCAAATTAATTTAATAATTAACCAAGTATGATTTTATTTCATAGATCTGATATACATTATTATTCATTCTTATTGTTCATTGTTGTTGTTGAGCTATTCATTAGAATATAAGCTAAATTTTATATGATCATGCCCTATGAAGATTATCTATTATACACAACAAAGTATGACATTACATACTTTGTATCAGATCATTTCTGTTTCATAATATGGATGCTAGGAATAGCTTCCTTAACCTATGAAAAACAAGAAGTAAAATGGTGAATTTATGCCAAAGTTAAATATTGTATACAACACCAAAGACAAATCATTTTCGATAACACACTTGTTACTTTATTTTGGTTTTTACTGTATTATTTCAAACTACATTATTAGTATGGAAAAAACTGAGAGTTAACTATGCTTATAAAGGTAAGGCACCATAAAAGCCCCAATGCATCTCTTTCAAGAGGAGTTATCTGAGGAGCTATCCTCTTTCTGTGAACTCTGTCATGTAGAATTACATCATCTCCCATGGCTCAGATTATCTCCAATTCATAAAATGCTTTAACAAAAACTGTTATTAAGTGGGTTCTGTTATGTATTCATATAACTTCCTCCTCACTTTGGTTTAGCACAGAAATACACAATACATCAATATGTGTTTCATTAAGACAGTTGTTTCGATATAGTAACAAGCTGGGCAAATAGAGGAAGTGTGCTGGATGTAATTTATTTACATTTTAGTAAGACCTCAGATGAATGATACCACACAGGAAGCTCATAGTGAGGTTATGAAGAAATAGTGGCTGAAAAATGCCTTGAAGTTTGGAAGCCATTAAGTATTACTTAATCAATAGCATTGCTTCTGAATTAAGATAGTATAACAGTCCCACAGGGATAGGTACTGTGGTCTATGACAAATATTATTCAATGCAGGCATTAAAAATTAAAGGGGGATATAAATTTTCCAAAATATGATAAATTTTTGAGGTTGTAACTTAGAACATACATCAAATGCTAAAGTTTTAAATGGATGGCCTACGATATAAAAATTCCATCAAAGTCCAAAGGATAGGACTATGCTTCCCTAATATACAAAAGCTTACTGCTACAATTTTCTTTTAGTAGAGATGCTAACTTACTTAGCATTTGGATGTCTCCTACTTGGCATGTTAATTCTTTTGTGAATGATTATAAATATCAAAGCAAGTTCTTTAATGAAATAAGAAATTCAGAAAACAACGATTTTCAGTCTACAATTATAGTAGCCTGTACTATTTCTGTCTCCAAATTCTGAGCAGGTCACCTTTGCTTTGTAAGACAAATTATTACTGGTAATATTTCAAAGATTAATGTGCATGGCATTTAGCTGTCCAACATTGCTCCAAAGAGAATTTTTAAGAATCTTGAAAAAGTAAATAAAATTTTCAAGTAGAAACTGAGAAAATAATGATAAAAGTATGATAAAGATAGGAAAAGCAAAAAGAGGCCAAAGTGAGGACAAAATACAAAAGGTATGTTGTGAATTTCAATATATTTGCTTAAATGTAGAATAAGACTATATTTGTATTAGCCATTATAAAAAGTAAATATTTCATTAGCATTTGTTGTTTTTGCACTTTCCCTTTATATCTTAATCTGCCAACTAGAAAGTAAGCTCATTGCAAGTAAGAAATTTTTATTTTCCTGTACTATAATTCATAATAATTAGCATGATGCTGAGTAGAAAATTGATTTGCAGTATTTCTTTATTTGTTTGGTGTGAAATATAAAGTACCTGGCCAAGAGGGTATAGTTTAAAAATAATGACTCATGCATACTGTATAAAAGAACAAAATAAATGTTTCTAAGAATTAAAATAAATTATAACACTAAATGGGAAAAATGAGATAAACCATGCTAAACTGCCCTAAAGCACTAAAATTAATACAAAAAACTATCTTCAACTGAAAATAAATCAATGTCAATGCACACTTAAAACTTACAGACAATTAAGACTTCCAGAGAAATGAAAACATGAAGATGGCATCATGAAAATGATTTGACTCAGTATCACGTACCATTTCTGCCATACTCTATAAGAGGTAATAAATTATGATAAGAATTCTAATTTCCTGATTGTATAGCATATGAACTATCTATATTACAATAATTTATAAAATTTTGTTTTATAGATTTTTTTGATGAGAATTTGAGCACTACGACTTCAGATGTTAAAAACTCATAATTTCAACTGTAAATCAAAATTTTAGTTTTAACAATTCTTAAAAATCACATTTTGAAATGGTAAACAATTAGGTAGCCTTCAAAGTATTGTTAATAAACTCTTAAATGTAAAGTTTTTCTAGAAATTCAGGGGAAATTTAATAATGGGAAATCATTCATTATAAATCTCTTAATGAATTATCATGGTCTGAATAATCCTTATGTTTTTAAGGGTAGAGGTCATGAATCTGAATTCCAAAGCTTAGTGAACCATTTCTGGCACATGGTAAGTGCTGAATAAATGTGTGTTGGAATTGATTTTAATTGAAAAAGATATCACAAGAAAATTCTATGTCCATCAACCAGTTAGAGTTTGACAACAGTGACGCCAAAATGCATGTGATATACTTTAATACATTCTTAATAAACAAAGAAAGGGTTAGAGAATAGTATTCTAAGTCACCTTACCAGTATAATAAAGAATATCTGTCTTAAATCAATAATTAATATCCATATTAACAATGGAATAAACTAGCATTATTATCACATAATCAAGAACAAGAATGTTTCCTATCACGATGATTATTATTATTCTAGTCAATGAAACAGAACATAAAACAGAAATAAGAGGGAAAAAGAAGATAGAGTCATTATTGTTTGCAGACAATTTCATGATCTTGAAAACTCAAGAGAATTTATAAGAAGCTCTTAAAATTGTTAAGAAAGTTGAATAAAACAGTTAGGTTATAAATATCATAAGAAGATATGGCTTTTCTCCTGAACAATTAAAAAATGAAATGTAAGCAATTAAGGACAATAACAAGAACACAGCATGCTTATACTTGAATTCAACAAGGAATCTGGGGACCTAAATGAATATAGGCAGCTTAGTTACATCAGAAGCATTACATAAATAGATACATGCAATGCTTCTAAAGGTGATGGCTAAATATTGCAAATATATGAATACTACTTTACAGGTTTAATAAAATTCCAATGAATCATTTTTATAAAATCAATGAAGTAAATTAATCTTGAATAATAAGTAGGTGATAATAGTCAAAGTATTCTTGAAAAAAGAAAAAAAAAGGAAGGATTTGACTTAGATCTGTAAACATACTGTGGACTTCTAATGGAAACAGTATGGAACCAGTGAGAGAAATGAAAAAACAGTTAGTCCAAAAATAGATCCTAATGCTGATTAAAAAATTAGTAAGCAAGAAAGATGATACCCAAATTAGTGAGAAAATGGTGCTGGGACAGTTGATTAACTATTGGGAACAAAATTAAGACACTTATACTTTAGGCTAAACTAATTTCTGGAAAGGATAGAGAATTAAAAATACAAAATAAAACCATGATGATATTATAAAATTGATGAATACTTATTGGACTTCAAGTTGTTTGAAAAGAAGATAAAAGCAAAGGCCACAGTCAGAAAGAAAAAATACAGCAGAATTGACAAAAAATACAGCAGAATTGACCATATAAATATTTAAAATTTTCTCACACCAACAACAGCAAAATGGCATATGAAAACTGGGAGAAATCCTTTTGCAACAAGTTTGACAAAATCAATAACTAAGTATTTAAAAAAATCTTATAAATCTTCAAGACATATATGAGTAAAGGATATGAGCAAACAATATTTAAAATGAAAACAATGGCAAATAAGCATATGTAAAACATTCTAGCTCTGCATTAATCAATCCAATGTGAATTAAAAAAAAAGAATCCACTTTTTGTTTGCCAAATTGGTGAATATTTATAAAGGATACTATTTAAAGCAGGTAAGAATATAGTTAGAAAAGTACTCTCACATATATTTAGGGAGGAGTTATCAAAAGGACTTTGAAAAGTTTATGTACTCTAACCCCAAAATCAATCCTCTAATTAATGTTGAAAATATAATCCAAATTGCAGATAAAAATCTAAATATAAGACTAGTCCTTACAGCAGTGGGAACAATGGCGAAAAATAGCTAAAATGTCAAATATGGAGGATTTAAAATTTTTTGTTACATAAATATGTTTCAGTATTAAGTAGCCACTAAAAATGAGTACTTTATGACTATGAGAACTAATAATGCAATAAATGCTAATTTAAGAAGTACAGTCCAATTTTTATTTAAAAATACACATACAAACATATATATGAAAATAAATACTTAGACATATACCTATAATTAGAAAGAAGCAGACCAAAATCTTAGAATTATTCATTCCTATTTAAATTTTATTTGATATATATTTCTATTTTCACAGTTATTCTATTCTATGAGCATACTTTACTTTTAATATAAAAAATATTTTAAACCTAAAAAGAATTTATATGTATTCAGAATCTACTCAAGAGAAAAAAATTCAAGCATCAATAAAAATCAATTTTCTTATACATATGGAATTACTATGCCCATTCATCTGTGAATCGCCATAATTTTTTTATAAAAAAAATCAACTGAGAAACCTGATTTTTTTATTTTTATATCTGAAGAACTTGATACTTTCTCTAAATTAAGAGCTAAAAATGTAAAGTCATTCTTAAGTTCCGTATTTGACCACAGTGTTCTTCAAGTGCTCTAATGGCCCTTCCTCTAACAACTTCTAAAGTTCACCTGTTCATCAATACTCAGTCTCAGAATGTTTATTTGGCCCATTTAGCCAGCACCAAGGAAGTCACCTTCAACCAACTGCGACAGACAATAGTGAACTGTGCATTTGATTTTCTCATTTCTTTTGCCTGGAACACCAACCATGCTGAGTATTCTGAAAGCAACAATGGATGGAAGTAGGATTTTTCATCAGTGCTTAAAAAATAGCTGCCAAAGTCAAGACATGCAATAACCTTCTAAGTAAGTTTGCTGGCTCCATATTGTGCTTGAAGGCACACCCCCTCCAAACGTCTGCACTCACCATCTGCTACTCAACTGCAGAATAATGCACTCAAGTCTGGTGTTGCTTGGCATAGGCAAGGATAGTCAATGTCCAACTCCATTCTGACATGTGCACCATATCAGGAACCTTATGACACAGTCCTCAACATCAATGCAGCACTTTCAAGCCCCACTGAACATCAATCAAATACAAATGACAGTCAAGCTGATAGACAAAATCAAAGCCAACCCTAAACACCTACTGAGCATAGAGCTCTCCAGTTTGCCTGCAGCTCACCTTCTATTAAGATGATAGCTTTGGCCTAGTCTTCCATGCCAAAACAAGTCCATGGAGTCACTCTGGCAAGAAGAAGGGTCTATATCAATGTCAACAAACAAGTTCCTTGCTGCCGACCCTACCATCTGTCCTCCTGCTTCCCACCTACCTTACTTTATGTGGACCTTGATGAATAGGATTCTAATGGTCCAAGATTCTAGTTCAGCCAGCCTTTGCAGATGGGGTCAACATGACTGCCCTCTGGCCAAACACCCAGGGTAACATAGCTGAAGGGTTACCAGGATAGTGCTTTTTTGCAAATTCGATGTTAGAAACAAAGCAAATGACAAAGTTTCTATCAGTTCTTTAGCTTCAGGTTTGTGAATAAAGTGTTTTGTTTGGTGGTTAAAGTGAATATGATTTCCCTTTAAATTCTTTGAAAATGTTAAACATACTAAAGAATAAATTTCATTTCAAAACTAAGGATAAGGGAAATAAATACATAAAGATAAAACTGAGATTGTTTTAAAATATCCACGATGAAGTTTTAACAGAAAAACTTGAAGAAAATTTCAGAAATATATAGAAATAAGACTTCATAATGTAATATTAATATAGAAGTATAACATTTCATTCTGCATTAGATGAAACAATATTAGAGAATATTGCACATGCTAAGTGGAGAATAATAGCTTTCAGACTTATTCTCCAGAAGTTGTATAGCACTTACAGAGATTTTATGGTAGAGCAGTAGAATTTGATGCAATCTTAAATATAAATAGTTTCTGGGGAAATCAAATTTTCTGATCATAAAAAAGACATATGAAATATAATGCATCAACACTGCCTTAAAAAGTAGTAAATAAAATTAGTTTTCTGAACATTTTGACAAATCTTTTCAATTAGGTCATTAAAAATACACTTCAGACTGAAACTAACATTATATAAAACAAACAGAAAATTTCAGGAAATGCCACTGGTTCCAACCAAAATCAATTTAATATGCTGATACAATTATGTGCCTTTATTTTTTGTTCAAGGTATACTAAATGTATTTCTAGAATGGTCTATGAATTTACCAAAAACAAACAAGCAAAACTCTGTCCAAATTCAACATATCACTAATATGAAACTGTAGGCTCTTTAAATAACTAATAATTGTAAAGAGAATCTTTACCACATAAATCAGACAATGAATGTGAAAATGTTATATACCATAAGGCACCATACACAGAATTATTCACAGCATCTATTACAGTGCTTTGCATATAGTAAGTACTTACTAAATGTTTATAGAATTGATTAGAATTTAATTAAAAGGAGAGGTATAATGAGACTTCTATAAGTAGAATTCAGATCCTTTCAAGATCATGGGAAAAAGTTCAATCAGATTATATTACTGGGTACCATCAGTTGTCTTTGATGTTATGAATCAAGAAGAGCTCCTATTGTATCTAAAGAAAATTTTTGTAGAATTCTCTTTGGAGAAATTGCAGAGGAATAAAAAGCAGAATTATTTTTAATTTCTAAATATCTCCAAATTTTCTAGCATTCTTTGGTCAAGTAAGATAATGCTAAAGAAATTCCACATAAAACCTGAACTTACAATGTACCAGCCTAATCATCTGGATAATCTCTTTGAGTTTTCCTAAAATATGCTCCCATCCCATTTTCTATGGGAATTCTCCCACTGATTAACACAGAGAATGAGAATTTGGCCTGTGCTCTATAGACACCATTGAAATGTGGCCACCTGAGGCATGTAGGGAGGACATCCAGCTGGCACGCCACATGTTGCCCTGGAGTGGTGTACAATGAGACGGATATTTTGGCTAAGAATACCTGGACAGTCTCTACAAAGGCCCTGATTATGAAAAGGACTTCAGTATCATCATTGTCTCTTGAGTGTAATATGAGCCAGGGAAACTTCTGTTTCTAAGTTTATATCTTTTACCCCCAAAAAGCACTTATAATAAAAATCAAAGAAAGCTGGGTCATTTAGAATAGAATTTGAGCACTATTCACATCACTGGTAGAAACTTTTCTGAGAACCTCAGAGACTTTAAAATTGATGCTGGGGCACATTACAGACTTGACCATAAACTAAAACATAGCAAACTCTGTAAAACAAAGGATGTGGAAACATAGAATGAAAATTTATGTCTGTAGTGCAGTTGATGGGCTGTATATTATGAAAATCAATTAAGTTCATACTTATTTAAGAAATACCTGTTGGTATTATTTTTATTTTAAGCAACTTGTGGGAAAGAAAAGTCAGACATTTGAACTGCAATGCCAATGAAACAATTTTGTCAATTTTGAATCTATTTTTTTCAAAACACCATACGTGATTAGAACACATAATGCACTAGTATTTTTGCCAATTTTTGTTTTAAGACCAAAGCTGTTTTTGTGTTACATAAGCACAAAATCAGAAATTCAAAACCAGCAAACATATTTAGGGGTGAATTTTAAAATAAGCCCACTTGATGCTTTGTTAGATCAACTTTGAGCGCCAGGAACATTTTTGTAAAATTCCACTGGGGTAAATAGGGTAGCTAGGAAACGCTCCTCATAGTGAGAAAGAAGCATATGCATTATTTTCAAGTTTTGTTTAGCGGTTTTTCATCCTCCTACTGAATATTTCTGGTGATATTTACAATACGATACAATAAATCTTAAGAGATTTATGATGCTGAGAAACAATTACAGCTGGGATTTACATTTGTGTTTATGTGTTATTTTGCCTATAGATTCCAAAAACCAATGAAGAAAAATTTTGATACAAAACACATCTTGGAATTGAAAGACAGATTCCATTTATCAATACACCAGTTGATAGTAGTTCTAAGACAGAGTTTGACAGTAAGTGAGACAAACAAACATAATGGCTTAAATATGCCACTGCAGCCACTAGAGCTGTCATTTAAGAGGCGTTTTTTTGAATCATTAATTCAATGCCACACAAATAGGAATTCTTACTTTTCAACAAATTTTGGTGACAACTTGTCTACACAAAGGAAAGCAACACCTACAGGGAAACTTTTGTCATCATGTAGGTTCATTTTAACTTAAAATATTATAATTTATTTAATTTACACTTTTGTTCCCTAAAAGCTCAATAAAGATCTCAATGATCTTAGTGTTCCTAAGACCAATGAGTCTTAATTTATGTCAGAGAAAATAGAAGCTCAGTGAGATAAAGAGTATTGGCAGGGATCATACAGCAAGTCCTGGAATATACTTACTACAGTCACTTGGAATCCTAATAAAACCATAGAAATTACCATCTTACATTTTTATTAACCTATCATTTTACTTAATTCAAAACATTGTGCAGGACAGTTTTACTGCTGGCTTAAGCAACTGAAAAAATTTATTAATTGAATTATTTTTGTAATTCATAAACAATAAGGTTTGGCTTACATTTTGTCTTTTTCTTCAGGAATTTAGAGACTTCACAAATCTTAATATCCTTATGGATGTTTAAGTCCTAAGAGGACAGAAAACACTGAGATAGAAGTTGGCCCCTCTTCTATCTTTATTGACAGAAATTCTGACTGTCAATAGCCTGCACTGCTGGCTGCTGATCATCATATCTAAATATTGATTCTTCTAAAACTTGTATTTTGAGGCTTTCCTCATTTTAGAATTACAGGTGGAAAGTTACTTCTCTTTGATGCAAACTGCATGCAACAAAGAAGGAGGCAGTCCCACACAATAAATATGTAAGGAATGGTTTTCCACCTCTGCGTGCTGCAGAAAATCCCACTGAGTTAAGTAGGGTTCTACCAAGACCACTTAAACATATTAGCCTATTATGCTCCACATTTCTTTATTGTTCTCAAAAAGCTAATGAAATGTTCCAGTGTAATGTTTATGCTGGAGTACTTTTAAAGGCCTTTTAGAAGTGATGTTTCTCTCATAACTCCAGAAGGGGGTTCCACTTCCTAGAAGTGTTTAGTAGACCATGCAGAGGCCATGCCATCTTATTACTCAAACTGTTTAGTTGCATAGCTGGAGAAGAAAATCCTTAAAGATACTCACTGAAGAGCTTCAGTAAGGGTTTTAACATTGCAAAATGACAGGAATTAAAAAAAAAAAAACTGGCAGGCATCGATGGTATACTGTACTACTGAGTGAATAGATATTTTTAAAAATACTATGTATTTTCTATCTGTAGGTAATGTTGAGATATATTGTCAATCTATTGGTTCAGAATATTAGTGAAAAACCAAAGAATCACATGTTTCTCCAGATTCAACTATTTTATAAATATAAGGAAATACAATCTTCTTTCACTGAAACTCAACCTGCTATCTTCCCTGTTGCAATGTCAGTTTCTTCATTTGTAAGATGAAGGACTCAGACCTATTTATATCTATGATCACTTCTAGTTCTATATTTGCTGGTTTTATGATTCTAAATATCAACACTGTATGTTGAGGGATAGCAAAGTAGGCAAAGAACAAGGAACAAAACTTCATTAAGGTACTAACTATACAGTAAAATTGAAGGTGAATAATTCTGCCTTGAGTTGCCATACACAAACACCTCACCTACTAAATATCATTAATAATATGAATGAAAGGTTGAATATTAATGCCACATGTGATAAGAGGAAGGCTAAAGTCAAGACTAAGAATATAATAATGAATAGAGAAATGAAAGAATTATAAACTTCTATTGAACTAATATGCAATATGCTTTGACAAATGGAAATTTCTTATACAATTTTACTCAAAAACAACAACTTGGAGAGATCTTGGCGTTTTTACTTTTATTTTCAAGAAGTCAAATCATAATACTAAAAAAGTGTTTAACATAGTTCATAGCGCTGACCTCTACTGGATAATCCTAAGAATATCTTATTCGTTTTTTTTTAAATGAGACATTAACATTTAATATAGATACTACAATTAATTAATGCTATGTTTCCCATCCTTTATTTGCATTAACTCATGTAATCCTTCCATCAACTATAAGGTAAGTGCTATTAGAACACAGAACCATAGGGATAGCTATCAGTAATGCTAGACTGTCAATGGGTATCCCCTTTTTTTCAATCTGCAAAGTTGACACAGTGCAGCACAGTGTTTGAATAAATAATATGACTCATATCAGATGAATACATTTTTGTATTCTTCTTAATAGTAACTACATGAGTAATTTATTCTTCTATACATGAAAGTAAAAACAGAAGACATGAAATTGGAAGGTATATACTTTTTTTCTCACTATAAGCTTGAAGTGCTTAGTCGTTCATTCATGTAGGACTCTTTGCAACCCCATGGACTGTAGCCAGCCAGGCTCCTCTGTCCATGGGGATTCTCCAGGCAAGAATATTGGAGTGGGTTGCCATGCATTCTTCCAGGGGATCTTCCCAACCCAGAGATCAAACCTAGGGGGTTGGATCGAACCTAGGTCTCCTGCATTCCAGGTGAATTCTTTACCATCTGAGCACCAGGGAAGCCCATAAGCTTGAGGATATACCCATAAATTATTAGACACATAAAATCCAAACAATGTGAATGAAATTGTTTGAAGTGACATAAACAAGCTTTTTAACAAGCAAATTCTTATAGAATAGTGAACACTAAAATGGGCAAAACAGATATGTATTATAGTCCTGAAGCTGCTACCATCAAATTGTATCATCTTGGACAAGTTACTTAACTAATAGTGCCACCAATTTTAATTTTTCCTAAAATGGGGGGATTTAGATCTCAAAGTTGCTTCCAATAACAGCATTCAGTAAGCTACCTATGAAGTCAAGCAATGATTTATTTTGTTTCATTTATTATGGAACAGTTACTAATCTAAGTGAGTGGTAGACTCACAACTAAACTACAGCAACTAACTGACCTGCTCTGTAGTTATCTAACTGCAGCTTCAACTTAATAAGGCACTATGCTGAACACTGAGGGATGTGCAATTTTCATTTCTGCTCAAGATTTAGATGAAAATATATCTTTGCAGTAATCAGATAATATAAAAAATCAGAAGTGCATAAATTCAAGGACTTAACCTTCTAGACCCTATCCTATAATTTTTGACCACCATTTAAAATCTCAACCTGCTGCCCTTGAATTCTAGTATTGCCAAGTACAAAAAAACTTTCTGGATATAGTACCTGAGCTGAGTAAGAGGCTTGAGAAAGGCAGAGGGAGGGGCAGAAGTAGTATTATTCAGTAAGACATTTCTCAGGCTTCTCACTATTTTTTTAGTAATGTTAGTTTCAGGAACTACTTTAACACAAGACTATGAATAGAAATCATGTGTGGCAGGCTGGTATTGTAGCAAAAACAAAAAATCAGGGGAACAATGGAATATTAGGTCTTAGTGTTTAAGCATTTCTACCACTGGAAATACTTGACAAGAATACCACTTTCTCTGTGTTTTGGAAATTATGTGAAGGTAAAACCAGATAGCTGAAACCCAGGTTCTATATTTTGGGCATTCAGAGGTCATTTGCAAAGGACAGCCCAGGTCAAGAGCAAGCCCCTTAGGCCTACTCCAGAAATTTCGCTAGAGGGTGCTCTTGGGCTTTTATGAGTTGTCAGTTCTCCAGTAAGAAAACCAAGAGTCACTTAGAAAACACATTCTGCCTTCGCATACTTGGGCTTCATCATGGAACCCATATCCAACACTTCCATATAGATGTAAGGATATCTCAAGTAGACTTGGGCCTTGTTCTTATTTTCCTTTGTAATTGCCTTGTTTCTACTGGTAGAACACTTGTAGGCTTCATAAATGTAGGGCCCACAAGAGGTCTCCAGAAGTCTACATTCTAGTTAGATAACTACAGAAACTTCCTGAGATGTCAGCAAAGTTAAATGGGGTTATTTTTGCAAATAGGTTTTAATCTTTGGTTAAAGGTTGGTAGGTTCATAATTTATATACCTACTGAAAGGATTTTAATTATTCTATAGGACCTATAGATATAATTTTACTGTCAAATAGAACAATATGAAGCAGTTATTTATATTTATTATTCATATTTGTAATGAAATCCAATATTGAGCCCTGAATAAGTACTCAATAAATATTCCTTGATCCCTTATTGCATATAGAAATTTCTGTACTATGTTCCTGATAGAATGACATGATTAAATCTTAATCTCTACTCCATATGTTAGAATTTTTTTCTATAACTCTGAATTTATACTAAATGACTTATTCTAGTTGTTTCTAATCATAGCTGCTTTCTATATGTTTCCTGTTTTTGTTATGTACTCAAGAGAAAATGGAACAGGGAAATTGCTTTGTTATGTGGTTAACTATTAATTTTTTTTTTTACTAGAAAGATTGAGTAGGTTGCTTGCTTACACATTAAGAAATTGGCAATGATGTATAACCACACATAGTAATGTTCTTCTTCAGAATAAAAACAAAAGACTAAGTAAAGTTCTTCTTCACCTTAATAATATAAAATTTCTTCTGAACCCCTGATGGCCACCTGTCATTATGCCTGTTATCACGTTGACCTTCTCATCACATTTTGCAATCTTAATGACTTTAGCATCTTTAGGATTGATAGGATAATTATGAAGATTATTATGGGATACTAAGGCTTTGTCTGCATTTTCAGTTTGGTTAAACTGAAGTTTCATTATTACATGATTGAATTAAGCTTAGAAGTTTCTCTCAAAAATCACTCTGAAGTTTCTGACAAATAAGAAATTCAGGGCTAAATAGTAGTCCTTTATAGTGTATACATTTGTACAAAAATGTGTCTTAAAACTTTCATTTGGTAAAAGATAAGCCAGTTTCATTTGTGAATTCTGTCCTTTCGTCACCCTGCATAGAATGTAATAAGCATGCAAAGTTGAGAAATTTTGAAGTGGATTCAGAGCTCTTATGGTCACCTGAGCTCTTGAGGGGCTCTCTTTGAGAAGGACCAAACAGTTTAAGCATACACTTCTGAGGCATGTTATCCCCCATTCAGCTTGCAGAGCAGAGTCACTAGCATATATTCAGAGTGTATTTTAACCAAGCTAGTTGTAAATAAGCTTAAAGCACTCTATAAAGAATTGGCAAAATTCCCATGGATAGTGTGAAAATAAAGAAAATCAATGAAAAGATATAATTATTTTAGCCCTATATGTAATTAATTGTGGGTAAGGTCATTTTCTCTCAAACACAGGTCAGTGTTTGCTGGCTCATGGGAGGAACAACCATTTGGTCTAAGTTTTCTCATGTTCATATTCATTTCTATGTCATAGCAAAATACAATGTCTTTTAAATCATCATATCAGCAAAAGAGAGTTCAAGCTGAGGCAGAGTGACAAGTATTGTTTATTGGGAATAAGAAAACTTCTTAACTATTAAGTGTTCCTTCTCTAATTTCCTGTTCTTTCTACTGGAAAGAAACAAAATAGTTTTACCTCATTTATGAATCAGGTGCAATATGTTTTTTTTAATCTAGAAGATCTATAGGAGATCTAAGTCTGAAGTTATGTTCCAGTTAAGACACAGAAAAAAATAAGTAGCTTCCTATCCCCTGCCTTGCAGTTAGTACATGGCAGGTCTTATTCAGGGTTCCTACTTCAGTGTTCTTTCTATTTCACAACTTTCCATTGTTTGTTTGGTTTTTTGCTTTTTTTCTGAAAGATCTGTATTATGTCATAATTTCATGTTGATTTCCATTGAAATTTCAGAGAAAGAAAAAGAGATATAAAGAAAAATATGTCTTAAGTATCCAACTCTTTAATTCAGGAAAAATTCTTATGTGCAATGGTCTAATGGCCAACTGACCTATATGAGCTTGCATGCTCATTAGAAATGTATGTGTCACCAAGTACAATTAATGTTCTAACTAACTAGAGTGACCTTGTATGTTCCTGTGGTTACCCAGCCTATGTCATCCTGAATCTAAGAGGCACCCTGTATGTCTCTGAAAGTCAGCCCAGCATGAAAATACTGCCTACCTTGTAGGAATAAGAGCGCAGGTGTACTCTTTGCTTTAAGAAGACTCAATGCGCCAAACTCTAAACTTACCAAACAGATAAATTAGGGGGTGATTATTCACTATAAAAGGATCCACCACAGGATGCTTTTAAATCATAAGCTTCTCTACTGCATTTTAAATAAGTTGATTTACAAAGCTTCCTTTATAAGCACTTTTCACAATCCAGAGTCTGTGGTGACCTTATCCAAAGGCAGTGAGAGATTGGTAAGCATAAAGTCCTACCACTTATTACCTGCTAGGCCAAGATTCTTTTTCCATATGAAAGAGTATTTAGCACTGTAGTTCATTTTTAATTAATGAATACTTCACTCCTAAAAAATTAATATCTTCTGAGCACTTACTATGTGCCTGGCACAGTGCTAGGCGTTTTACATAATAGTCTCATTTATTCCTCTTCACGACAATTCTGGAAGTTTAATACAATTATCCCAATTATAGATAGGGAAATTGGGACTCAGAGAAGTTTTAGAGTTAAGTAACTTGACTAAGTTCATGCAGCTAACAAGTGATGGTGCCAGAATTCAAAGTTGGATCTGTCCAGAGCTCTTGCTCTTACTTGCCTTACAATACAGCTTCAGAAGAAATTAATGGTGTCCCTTTCCTGTCACCTAGCTGAGCATAGTTGTACTCCAACGTACTACGCCAGTGCAGCAATTCTGTCTACAGAAATAGAGACCTGCCACGTGGCCTCTATCCCCAGAGACGGAGGTGTCAGTAACAAGGCTGCCTATTCTGATGACTGCACTGCTATATTAAACCAGAACCTATCTTCTTATAACTCCCACCTATTGGTCCTAGTTTTGTACATGGTTGCTGAAAACAGTTATAGCCTGATTTCTGCATCACTGTCATATATTTCTCTCATGGTTGTTTTCTTTTCCAGGTGAAATTCTTCAGTTCGTCCAGCCTTATATTTTATTCAATGGGTATGTCTACTATTCACATATATGTTACTCTTTCTTGAAACTTGTTCTTCTGAAGCCCTTAGAAGTCATCGATGACATTTCTAAGCAAGTACATAACTAACAAACGTTTGAGAGAGGCTACACAGGAGATAAGGACACAAGCTCTGGAACTCAGACTGCCTGAGTTCATTCACAACTAAGCTTCATCACTTAGTACATCTGTTTCCTTGTGGATTTACTTAGTCTCCTGCCTATGTTTTAGTACCTCTACCATACTATGAAATGAACATAGCAATAGTACATTCTTTGTAAGGCATTTTATGAAGATTTAAAAGACAGACTGTAAGTTAAATAATTTGGGTCCTGCCTAGCAGGTTGTAAGTGCAATAAATGCTTTCCATTGTTATCGATGTTGTAAGAGTGGATGAACATTTATCTGCCTAGAAAAATGTATGACCTGTATCTTTCTATGAGATTGACTCTGTTGTGCAGATACAAAAGAATCAAGCTCTACAAGAAAAAAAGCACTTGACTGGAGACCAGACACCTGCTTCTAGACCCAGTTCTTCCACATACCCCAACTTAGGGATCT